>NC_048580.1:40867127-40919627 GCF_013265735.2 Oncorhynchus mykiss | reverse complement strand
AAACAGAGGAGAACATTAAGTGACATATCCGGATCGAATGACAGGATCGTGTTATATGACAACACGTCGCGAGGTTTGAGTTACACAGAAATAAGGACTTTCTCACATCCACACGCGCCAGGGGAGGCTGGCGGGAGGCGATGTCGGAGGACGGGCTCATTGTAATGGCCGGAATGGAATTTATGGAACGGAGTCAAACATGCGTTTTCAATTCCATATATTCAATTCCAGCCATTACTGTGAGCCCGTCCTCCTATAGCTTCTCCCACCAGCCTCCTCTGACACACACACACATACAGTCACACGTGCACACGCACACATAAGCACGCGCGCAACACACACACACACACGCACGCAAGCAAGAAAACACACACACACAAAGCCTTACTTGTGAAGAGATCTTCCCTGTATGGTGGTAAGATTGGAGAACACTGACAGATCTGACAGTTCTTTAGGCCACGACTGGATGGCTAGGATATCTGGACAGCAGACACACATACAATGGTTAAGCAACCTTAGTTTACATGCATGCAAATATATGCACCTAGATAACACATGCACACACACACACACACACACACACACACACACACACACACACACACACACACACACACACACACACACACACACACACACACACACACACACACACACACACACACACACACACACACACACACACACACACACACACACTTACCTGTTATCTCCTGGACAGAACGGAAGACCTCCAGCTTCTTAGGGTCCAGAGGTGGGATATTCTTATAGTCATCACTGGAAAACACAGAGCAGCTCTACTCCACAGTACACACATGTACCAACGATGAGGACCAACGAAACAATCAGTGGAACCCCAAATGCTCCGTGTGTAATAGACTCACTTACCCAAGAATCCCTGTGACCAGGAAGTGCAGGCTGCCCTGTATCTTGGTGCAGTTGATGAAGCTGTCGATGTTACTGGAGTCTACCGTTTGTCTGTGCTCAGGACCTGTGCCCTCACAGGCTAGATTATGGAACAGGGAGAGAGAGATATTCTCCTCTTTAGTCATGGGAAAACTGTCATCATGGATCCTCATAACTAACCCATACTTCAATACCATAGCCCCAAAGACCCGCAGTGCGTACGTGTATCATTGAGCACACTGTGTTGTACCAATATGCGCATACCAGAGCAAAATGATAGAAATAACCACATGCAATCCTTGCACAAACTACCAGCATAATCTAGCAGCAGTAAATCAATAGCCATTGAAAGTAAATGGAGTCCTGGTGTGTGTAATTGACTGCTGGATCTACCTTTAGGGCACAGTCCTCCACAGAGCTCACACTGCCTCTGACCAGTCCTCTCCACCTCCTTCTTGTCTGGAGGACAGCCACTCACACAGGAGCTGCCGTCCACCACGAAGTGGGCTGCGAGGGAGGGGGGAGAGAGAGAGGAGAGAGGGGGGAAGGAGGGAGGGAGGTAAGACATACGGAACTCAAAAGAAAGAATGTTATAATACCAATGGAATACACACACACAGGGAGGGTACTCACTGGGGCAGTGGGAGACACAGATGGATCCGTACTGATACTTGGCGTTGGGGTTCGTCTCCATCTGAAACGTCTGCTTGTTGTAGATCAGAGTCTGGGGACACTGGGGCACACAGGACCTGGAGTCGTTGAAGTGGCCGCACGCCTGGGAGTAGGGAGGTAGACACACACGCACACACAAACACACACGCGCATACACATGCATGCGTGCGCACACACACAAACACATATACAGGAATGAATCACAAACTACTTTACTGTATCAATCTTATTAGGTTTAAAAGGCCTACTCCATCACTTAAAGCTGTTTAGATCGAGAGAGAGAATTGAATTGAGAGAGAGACAGAGAGAGAGAGAGAAAAAGAGAGAGAGACTGAGAGAGAGAGACAGAGAGAGAGACAGACAGAGAGAGAGTGAGAGAGAGAGAGAGAGAGGGAGTGAGAGAGAAAGAGACAGTGAGAGAGAGACAGCGAGAGAGAGACAGAGAGACAGAGGCAGTACTCATCACTCACAAAGCAGTCCATATCCTGAGGTCCACTACAGCCGCCTGCACACTCTATATGACAGCAGTCCCTGGGGCTGGTCCCGAAACAACGACCGTTACACTGAGGGGCGCACACTGTCTTCGTCACTGAGGGGGACAGAGGAGGGTTAGTGAGGGGACAGTATGGCCAACAACATGTCACAACCCACAAAGAGAGAGAGTGGGAAGAAAGTAGACAGTGTGAATGAGTGAGCGAGCTGGAAATAGAGAGAGGGATAGATAAAGGAGAAGATAGAGAGAGAGATTGAGAATGACCACCAAAGAGACCATCCAGAGACCGTCCACAGACCATCCAGAGACCATCCAGAGACAATTAAGAGACCAACTAGAGACCATCCAGAAACCATCCAGAGGCCATTCAGAGACCATTCACAGACCATTCAAAGACCATTCAGACCATCCAGAGACCATTCAAAGACCATTCAGAGACCATTCACAGACCATTCACAGACCATTCATAGACCATTCAGACCATCCAGAGACCATTCAGAGACGTCCAGAGACCATTCAGAGACGTCCAGAGACCATTCAGAGACCTTTCAAAGACCATCCACAGACCATCCACAGACCATCCAGAGACCATCCAGAGACCATTCAGAGACCATCCACAGACCATCCAGAGATCATTCAGAGACCATCCACAGACCATTCAGAGACCATTCACAGACCATACAGAGACCATTCAGAGACCATTCAGAGACCATCCAGAGACCATCCACAGACCATCCAGAGACCATCCAGAGACCATCCACAGACCATCCAGAGACCATTCACAGACCATTCAGAGACCATCCACAGACCATCCAGAGACCATTCAGAGACCATTCAGAGACCATTCAGAGACCACCCAGAGACCATTCAGAGACCATTCAGAGACCATTCAAAGACCATTCAGAGACCATCCGGAGACCATCCAGAGACCATCCAGAGACCATTCAGAGGCCATCCAGAGACCATTCAGAGACCATCCAGAGACCATTCAAAGACCATTCAGAGACCACCCAGAAACCATTCAGAGACCATTCAGAGGCCATTCAAAGACCATCCAGAGACCATTCAGAGACCATCCAGAGACCATTCAGAGACCATCCAGAGACCATTCAGAGACCATCCACAGACCATCCAGAAACCATTGAGAGACCATCCACAGATCATCCAGAGACCATCCAGAGACCATACACAGACCATCCACAGACCTTTCAGAGACCATTCCCAGACCATTCAGAGACCATTCAGAGACCATCCAGAGACCATTCAGAGACAATCCACAAACCATTCAGAGACCATCCAGAGACCATTCAGAGACCATCCACAGACCATCCAGAGACCATTCAGAGACCATTCAGAGACCATCCAGAGACCATCCAAAGACCATCCACAGACCCTCCAGAGACAATCCACAAACCATTCAGAGACCATCCAGAGACCATTCAGAGACCATCCACAGACCATTCAGAGACCATCCAGAGACCATCCAGAGACCATTCACAGACCGTTCAAAGACCATTCAGAGACCATCCAGACACCATCCAGAGACCATCCAGAGACCGTCCACAGATCATCCACAGACCATCCACAGGCCATTCAAAGACCATTCAGAGACCATCCAGACACCATCCAGAGCCCATTCAGAGACTGTCCATGGACCATCCACAGACCATTCAGAGACCATTCACAGACCATTCAAAGACCATTCAGAGACCATCCACAGACCATTCAGAGACCATCCACAGACCATCCAGAGACCATCCACAGACCATCCAGAGACCATCCACAGACCATCCAGAGACCATTCAGAGACCATTCAGAGACCATTCAGAGACCACCCAGAGACCATTCAGAGACCATTCAGAGACCATTCAAAGACCATTCAGAGACCATCCAGAGACTATCCAGAGACCATCCAGAGACCATTCAGAGACCATCCAGAGACCATTCAAAGACCATTCAGAGACCACCCAGAAACCATTCAGAGACCATTCAGAGGCCATTCAAAGACCACCCAGAGACCATTCAGAGACCATCCAGAGACCATTCAGAGACCATCCAGAGACCATTCAGAGACCATCCAGAGACCATTCAGAGACCATTCAGAGACCATCCACAGACCATCCAGAAACCATTGAGAGACCATCCACAGATCATCCAGAGACCATCCAGAGACCATACACAGACCATCCACAGACCTTTCAGAGACCATTCCCAGACCATTCAGAGACCATTCAGAGACCATCCAGAGACCATTCAGAGACCACCCAGAGACCATTCAAAGACCATCCACAGACCCTCCAGAGACAATCCACAAACCATTCAGAGACCATCCAGAGACCATTCAGAGACCATCCACAGACCATCCAGAGACCATTCAGAGACCATTCAGAGACCATCCAGAGACCATCCAGAGACCATTCACAGACCGTTCAAAGACCATTCAGAGACCATCCAGACACCATCCAGAGACCATCCAGAGACCGTCCACAGATCATCCACAGACCATCCACAGGCCATTCAAAGACCATTCAGAGACCATCCAGACACCATCCAGAGCCCATCCAGAGACCGTCCATGGACCATCCACAGACCATCCATAGACCATCCAGAGACCATACAACGACCATTCAAAGTCCCTTCAGGGACCATCCACAGACCATCCAGAGACCATCCACAGACCATCCAGAGACCATCCAGAGACCATCCACAGACCATCCAGAGACCATCCACAGACCATCCAGAGACCATCCACAGACCATCCAGAGACCATTCACAGACCATCCAGAGACCATTCACAGACCATTCAGAGACTATCCACAGACCATCCATAGACCATCCAGAGACCATTCAACGACCATTCAAAGTCCCTTCAGGGACCATCCACAGACCATCCAGAGACCATCCACAGACCATCCAGAGACCATTCACAGACCATTCAGAGACCATTCACAGACCATACAGAGACCATCCAGAGACCATCAACAGACCATCCAGAGACTATCCAGAGACCATCCACAGACCATCCAGAGACCATTCACAGACCATTCAGAGACCATCCAGAGACTATCCAGAGACCATCCACAGACCATCCAGAGACCATTCACAGACCATTCAGAGACCATCCATAGACCATCCAGAAACCATCCACAGACCATCCAGAGACCATCCACAGACCATCCAGAGACCATTCAGAGACCATTCAGAGACCACCCAGAGACCATTCAGAGACCATTCAGAGACCATTCAAAGACCATTCAGAGACCATCCGGAGACCATCCAGAGACCATTCAGAGACCATTCAGAGGCAGAGCAGGCAGAGATCAACTTACAGATCTGGCAGTGCACTTCATCAGGCCCCCAGCAGTTCTCCCCACAGGAGGGGTGACAAGGCCCTACAGATAATGAAACATCATTACCAGTCAGATATAGCAGCCAATGGCTCACCCAGGAATAGCGGTCAAAGAGGTCAAAGTTCATGCTCTAGCCAGAGTTCGGAATCTCAACCGGAATCCTGATCTCTTTTTTTATTTTGCAAATACATCAGATCAGGCTCTAATCAAATCAAAATCAAATCAAATGTTATTTGTCGCATGCACCGAATACAACAGGTGTAGTAGACCTTACTGGGGGGGGGGGGGGGGGGGGGGTCCATATAAATAGTCTGGGTGGCCATTTGATTAGTTGTTCAGCAGTCTTATGGCTTGGGGGTAGAAGCTGTGAAGGAGCCTTTTGGTCCTAGACTTGGCGTTCCGGTACCGTTTGCCTTGTGGTACCAGAGAGAACAGTCTATGACTTGGGTCTTAGCTCTAACTACTTGTCCTATTCTAATGGACAGACACTGACCTCTCTCGCCGTTCAACTGGATGTCAATGGGAGCATTGGCCCTATCTCTGTCCCTCACAATATCATCCCAGTTCACCGAGGGACCATATCTCAGGAACCTGTTGTGGACGATCTGGACGCCTCCCTCCAGAATCTCTGCAGAGAGAGCGAGTAAGAGAGAGGGAGAGAGAAAGTGAGAGAGAGAGGGGGAGAGGGTGAGGGAGAGGGAGAGAGAGAAATTAGTTGGCAGGAATTCTACAGGGAGACAGTATTTGACTCTCCTTACATTAAACAATAACCCAGACTTGCTGGAGCATGTAGGAAGAACCTGCTCTTCTCTGGGAAGCTGGAGGGTTTGTGTAAGATGTTAGACACATGTACACAAGCACACAGATACAACTGAAGGTGAAACCCTGTGTCGTCGGTAATACTGGAAATGCTGCTTTCACAGTATGGGTAGCGTCCCAAATGGTGAATGATTCCTTATATATTCCCTATGTGGTGCACTACTTTTGAACAGAACCTATGCTTTATAAAGGTAATTAGGTTTCCATTTGGGATGCACACATAATTATTAATCAGGTCTTCACCATCAATCCTCCTTCATCCCCCCCCCCCACCCCCCCACCCCACCTCCTCACCCCCTCGCCATGCTACACTACACACCTGTCTGCACACTAAGGGTGTGGTGTACTACAGTAACCCCAAGAGATTCCTAGCTACTGCCTCCCACACACTCGATACACCACATAGTGTCTTCTCAACTATTCCACTTTCCACATTGGTAAGAGCAAACACATTACACATATTACAATGTTTGTCCTCCTTGTCTGGATTCTATCCTCTTCTCTTCTGTTCTCTCTGTCATTTCTCTTCCGTCCACCCTCTTTTGTTTTTCCTCATTTAATTGGTACTCTATTAGTTCTCTCTCTAATATTGTGGACATGAAGCTAGGGTTATGGTTGTGGTTGGGGCTACAGTTGAACCGGGATGTGGATATGAAGCTAGGGTTATGGTTGTGGTTGGGGCTAGGGTTGAACCGGGATGTGGATATGAAGCTAGGGTTAGGGTTGTGGTTGGGGCTAGGGTTGAACCGGGATGTGGATATGAAGCTAGGGTTAGGGTTGTGGTTGGGGCTACGGTTGAACCGGGATGTGGATATGAAGCTAGGGTTAGGGTTGTGGTTGGGGCTAGGGTTGAACCGGGATGTGGATATGAAGCTAGGGTTAGGGTTGTGGTTGGGGCTAGGGTTGAACCGGGATGTGGATATGAAGCTAGGGTTAGGGTTGTGGTTGGGGCTAGGGTTGAACCGGGATGTGGATATGAAGCTAGGGTTAGGGTTGTGGTTGGGGCTAGGGTTGAACCGGGATGTGGATATGAAGCTAGGGTTAGGGTTGTGGTTGGGGCTAGGTTTAGGGTAATACTTTAAATAGACCGCTAAACAGTCAATTATTGGTACCTGAACTATCTGCACTGACTCTATCTTACCCTACGCACGCTCACTAGACTTTATATACACACCATATACACACTCACTCACACACACCACACTATCCCTCCCACACAATACCAACACACATTCAAACAATATACACTCACACACTTTTACACTCATCATATGCTGCTGCTACTCTGTTCTTTATTTTACTCTTATTATCATCTATCCTGATGTCTAGTCACTTTACCCTGCCTTCATGTACATATCTACCTCAAATACCTTATTATTATCTATCCTGATGTCTAGTCACTTTACCCTGCCTAAGTGTACATATCTACCTCAAATACCTTATTATGATCTATCCTGATGTCTAGTCACTTTACCCTGCCTTCATGTACATATCTACCTCAATACCTCGTACCTCGCACATTGATCTGGTACTCCCTGCATATACTGTAGCTCCACATTGATCTGGTACGGGTACTCCCTGTATATAGCTCCACATTGATCTGGTACTGGTACTCTCTGTATATAGCTCCACATTGATCTGGTACGGGTACTCCCTATATATAACTCCACATTGATCTGGTACTGGTACTCCCTGTATATAGCTCCACGTTGATCTGGTACTGGTACTCCCTGTATATAGCTCCACATTGATCTGGTACTGGTACTCCCTGTATATAGCTCCACATTGATCTGGTACTGGTACTCCCTGTATATAGCTCCACGTTGATCTGGTACTGGTACTCCCTGTATATAGCTCCACGTTGATCTGGTACTGGTACTCCCTGTATATAGCTCCACATTGATCTGGTACTGGTACTCCCTGTATATAGCTCCACGTTGATCTGGTACTGGTACTCCCTGTATATAGCTCCACATTGATCTGGTACTGGTACTCCCTGTATATAGCTCCACGTTGATCTGGTACTGGTACTCCCTGTATATAGCTCCATATTGATCTGGTACTGGTACTCCCTGTACATAGCTCCATATTGATCTGGTACTGGTACTCCCTGTATATAGCTCCACGTTGATCTGGTACTGGTACTCCCTGTATATAGCTCCACATTGATCTGGTACTAGTACTCCCTGTATATAGCTTCACATTGATCTGGTACTGGTACTCCCTGTATATAGCTCCATATTGATCTGGTACTGGTACTCCCTGTATATAGCTTCACATTGATCTGCTACTGGTACTCCCTGTATATAGCTCCATATTGATCTGGTACTGGTACTCCCTGTATATAGCTCCACGTTGATCTGGTACTGGTACTCCCTGTATATAGGTCCACATTGATCTGTTGCTGGTACTCCCTGTATATAGCTCCACATTGATCTGGTACTGGTACTCCCTGTATATAGCTCCATATTGATCTGGTACTGGTACTCCCTGTATATAGCTCCACATTGATCTGTTACTGGTACTCCCTGTATATAGCTCCATATTGATCTGGTACTGGTACTCCCTGTATATAGCTCCATATTGATCTGGTACTGGTACTCCCTGTATATAGCTCCATATTGATCTGGTACTGGTACTCCCTGTATATAGCTCCATATTGATCTGTTGCTGGTACTCCCTGTATATAGCTCCACGTTGATCTGGTACTGGTACTCCCTGTATATAGCTCCATATTGATCTGGTACTGGTACTCCCTGTATATAGCTCCATATTGATCTGGTACTGGTACTCCCTGTATATAGCTCCATATTGATCTGTTGCTGGTACTCCCTGTATATAGCTCCACATTGATCTGTTACTGGTACTCCCTGTATATAGCTCCATATTGATCTGGTACTGGTACTCCCTGTATATAGCTCCATATTGATCTGGTACTGGTACTCCCTGTATATAGCTCCACGTTGATCTGGTACTGGTACTCCCTGTATATAGCTCCACACTGATCTGGTACTGGTACTCCCTGTATATAGCTCCACATTGATCTGTTGCTGGTACTCCCTGTATATAGCTTCACATTGATCTGGTACTGGTACTCCCTGTATATAGCTCCACATTGATCTGTTGCTGGTACTCCCTGTATATAGCTTCACATTGATCTGGTACTGGTACTCCCTGTATATAGCTCCACATTGATTTGTTGCTGGTACTCCCTGTATATAGCTTCACATTGATCTGGTACTGGTACTCCCTGTATATAGCTCCATTCTTGTGTATTTTATTTGATTCTTCTTCTTTTAGTTACAATTTATTTTTAATCATTCTTTTTTTTTTTTACTTAGCATTGTTAGGAAAGGTTCGTAGTCAAGCATTTCACTATAAAGTCTACACCAGCTGTATTCAGTGCATGTGATAAATAACGTTTGACTTCATTTGATTTGTATCCTACTTGAAATCCTTGTCCTCTTTGGACCCGTATGGTACTGGAGCTTCACTCTGCCTGGCTCTCTCTTTGACCCAGGGTAGCACCGGTTCAGTTCATCCACTATCCCGCCTTCTCACTCTTTCCTTCTGTACTCTCCATCTCTCATCTTCCTCTACCCACTCCCTCCTCCTCTCCTCCACCCCTTCCTCCCCTCACCGGTGAGGTGTGTGAGTCCCAGGTGCTGCAGTCCATTGGAGCCCTGCTTGGGGTAGTTGAGGAACACAGAGAGGGCGAAGCCCCGGTCGTACAGGCTGTTACCACGGATCACCCGCAGCTGTTCCAGAGGCAGCCGTCTGAAGTGGTTCATGGCGATTAGGATGTAGCCCGTTACCTCTCTGATGGTCTGGAGGGACAGGAGTTAGAATAAGGTTAGAGACAGTCACATTAACAGATTACCTCGATTACCAACGGAGGCCTCATGGACATGTCTCATGGACTAGAAGAAGAAGAAGACAACAACAAAAACAAGAACAAGAACAAGAACAGAGAATAGAACAAAATGGCTGCTCTCTCACCCCTAGGAAGGAGAAGTCCCAGTCAGCCTCTATCTGAGTGATCTCCAGGTTACCCATAATGATCTCGCAGCCTGTGTAGCGGTCCTTGATCAGGTTGTACTGGTTCTCCTGAGATCCTGTGGAGCTCAGCCCATTCTGGGTACCAGGACACACCACTGAGGAAACACACACAGGGAAGAAGGACGGTTTGTTGTCAGACGACAGACGGTTTGTTGTCAGAGTTGTTCATATAAGGAATCGGTCAAATTCCATAGCACTTTTCTACAAATACTTATGTCACAATGTGCTCAACAGATTTAGTGTACCTGGACATTTGGATTCATCACGTTGATGAGGGATCTATAATTGTGATGAATAATCT
The DNA here is from genome assembly GCF_013265735.2 of Oncorhynchus mykiss. NCBI lineage: Eukaryota > Metazoa > Chordata > Actinopteri > Salmoniformes > Salmonidae > Oncorhynchus > Oncorhynchus mykiss. The sequence goes on along the minus strand of NC_048580.1, from coordinate 40,909,027 downwards.
ATTGACACTTTGTCTGATGTTTTTGTGCATTGATATGTCTGAAACGTGTCTGTAGCAGTGTCTGTAGCTGTGTTTGATGTTTGATCGGTTGATATGTCTGAAACGTGTCTGTAGCAGTGTCTGTAGCTGTGTTTGATGTTTGATCGGTTGATATGTCTGAAACGTGTCTGTAGCAGTGTCTGTAGCTGTGTTTGATGTTTGATCGGTTGATATGTCTGAAACGTGTCTGTAGCAGTGTCTGTAGCCGTGTTTGATGTTAGATCTGTCGATATGTCTGAAACGTGTCTGTAGCAGTGTCTGTAGCTGTGTTTGACTTTATATCTGTTTATATGTCTGAAAAGCGTCTGTAGCAGTGTCTGTAGCTGTGTTTGATGTTAGATCAGTTGATATGTCTGAAACGTGTCTGGAGCAGTGTTTGATGTTATATCTGTTGATATGTCTGAAACGTGTCTGGAGCAGTGTTTGATGTTATATCTGTTGATATGTCTGAAACGTGTCTGGAGCTGTGTTTGATGTTATATCGGTTGATATGTCTGAAACGTGTCTGGAGCTGTGTTTGATGTTATATCGGTTGATATGTCTGAAACGTGTCTGGAGCTGTGTTTGATGTTATATCGGTTGATATGTCTGAAATGTGTCTGGAGCTGTGTTTGATGTTATATCGGTTGATATGTCTGAAACGTGTCTGGAGCAGTGTTTGATGTTATATCTGTTGATATGTCTGAAACGTGTCTGGAGCTGTGTTTGATGTTATATCGGTTGATATGTCTGAAACGTGTCTGGAGCAGTGTTTGATGTTAAATCTGTTGATATGTCTGAAACGTGTCTGGAGCTGTGTTTGATGTTATAGCTGTTGAAATGTCTGAAACCTGTCTGGAGCAGTGTTTGAAGCAGTGCAGGCCATAACCCCTCTACATGTAGTGGACCAGGCCTCAGGCTGATAGAGGGTGGATGGGGTGGAACATGGTCTTGCCAGACAAAGAATAGCATTGTAAAGATCTGAGCTATAAATGTGAACAGTGTGTCCCAGTCAGACTCCAAGTAAGAGTGATGAGTGATACAGTGACAGATAGTACTTCTGTGTGTGTGTGTGTGTGTGTGTGTGTGTGTGTGTGTGTGTGTGTGTGTGTGTGTGTGTGTGTGTGTGTGTGTGTGTGTGTGTGTGTGTGTGTGTGTGTGTGTGTGTGTGTGTGTGTGTGTGTGTGTGTGTGTGCGTGTGTGTGTGTGTGTGATAGAGGACCCACAGTGCTGAGATCATGGTAATGGGACAAAAGGCCATGTGTGAGAGGAGAGCTCCAGTCTGGTCAAAGGAGGGGAGATAGAGAGGCAGGAAGGAGACATGGAGACCATCTCTTATTTGCCACTTATAACAGTCACATTCACAGATATTGTGCAGTGTAAGCTCTGCATCTCACAACATCTCTCTATGTTGTGCAGACACATTCATGGCGGCTATGCATATGCTGAATGTGCAGGGAAGGCTCCTCCAATCGAAACAGCATCGAAACACACAACACCGTATTGGCACATTCTATCAGATTCTGGCTACATTATGCATGCACATTGTGCATCTGCATATACGCAATAGCTGAGAAGGATATCCTTCCCCCAAAAGGTCGACAATCCACAGGAGACAAAGCAAATCTACTATACAGTACTGTAATCTAAATCTATTCCATAGCTATTCAACCCGAGCAGTTGCATGCGTGACTGGACACAATGAAATGAAACTGTTCTTCCTTATTAATACATTAGTCATTACCTTCAACTGTCTCAACTGTGTTGGCAGCTGTAGCTCACAATTGAATGGGAACACCTTATCACTACATCTGAACTTCAGCTTCTCGGGTGCTCTTCTTATCAGTAACTTGTGAATGATATCAGAGGATGACTAATACATGGAGAGCTGAAAGTTGACAAGGATGGCTCTTAAAATGTTGAGAAGTCTCGGAGGCGTGCGCACTCGCATGGAAGGACGCATGCATGCGCACGTACGTACATAGGCGCGTACTTACGCACACACACACACACATCCTATGGGTAATCCATATCTTTGTACACTCGCTCATTCACACATAGTCCTGAGCAAATATTTTCCCAGAAGAGGAGTGGAGTTAGAAAGGACAACACAAAGCACCTAATCCAGCCACAGCACACACTGATTCGGGCTCAAAGGGCAGTTTTAGCCCTCTGCAAACACATAGATGGGAGTGTGGACTGGACAGAAAAAAAAGAGAGAGTGAGGAAAAATCCATCAGGAAGTAAAATATAGACGGATGCACGTGCACACAAGCACATATTCCTATTTTGCTGAAAGCATCGAAGGATGAAACAATCTCTTATCTACCAGAGCATTGGGATGTTGCGTTAATAACTACTCAATTCCAACATGAACGGCAAAATACACAAACTACAACCAACTATTGTATACACCCAACTCAGCGCTCCTCACTGGTAAACAACCGCCAACAGTCACTCAAAGCAACAAGTGTCATCAATTTGAATGAGCCAATTGACCTCCAGTGTCCTTTACAACAGGGGCAATAGACTCTCAGTCACTTGTGTCCCCTGGCACTGGATATCAGCTCTGTGTGTGTGGCACATTGCCAGCACTGGCTAAATGGCTGACATATTACTGCAATCAGAAAGGCTTATTACAGTGTGGTAATGTAGTGTAGCAAAAGTTCCCTCCTCTGAGAAGAACAGAGCAGCTATCTGATCTCTAAAATAGAGGGAAGGGGGGGGGTGAGAGAGATAGGGGAGAGACCGGAGATTGAGAGAGAGAGAGAGCGAGAGAGAGAGAGACAGAGAGCGACAGAGAGAGAAAGACAGAGAGAGCGATATAAAGAGAGAGAGAGAGAGAGAGAGAGAGAGAGAGAGAACAAGAACGGGAGAGTGAGAATGAAGAAAGAAAGATGAAGAAAGAGAGAAGGATATAGAAGGTTTTGGTTAATGACTGAAACGGTCAACTGAACACCCCCAAGGAGGTGCTTAATGAGGCATATGCAGAGTCAACCTTGCTATAGTCTACACACAACAGGACATTGTCTACCTTTATTGAGTCGACATGTCCTCGTCCCACAAAACATCCAATGAGTTGCATGAAACCAACCAGGGGTTTCCCACTTTCAAGTGGATGAAACAGCACCGAAAACACTTTGGTGTATCATCATCTGAATCCACCGCAACAACCTGGCAAAAGCCTTGACTGATACTTGTTCTAGTGTTGGAGATGCTGACCTGTCACTGTCAGGGCCACAGGTACTTGTGCTGTGTTCAGGTGTTCTGCTCTGCTCTACTGTTCTGCTCTACTGTGGCTCAAGAGGGCAAACAGGTGATTCATCTACAGTCACCAAGACCAGGAGATAGACCGACACATCCCCTCAAGTGAAACGGGGAAAAGAACAGTAAACAGTGTATCAGTGTTTTGTTTACTTGGGGTGTTTTATGTTTTTGTGTGAGCCCCAGGAAGAATAGCTGCTGCTATTGGGGATCCGAATAAACCAAACCAAACTTTGGGAACAGGAATGTAACCTCTTGAGAAATAGACTTTTGTTTGTTTGCGCGTGCGTGTGTGTGTGTGTGTGGTTTGGTTTTACTATCCTTGTGGGTACCAGAAGTCTAGGATAGTAAAACAAGGACAATTTGGACCAGTGGGGACATTTTGCCGGTCCCCACAAGGAAAATGGCTATTTTAGGCTTAGGGGTTAGGTTTAGGATTAGGGTTACAACTAGGGTTAGGGTTAGGAGTTAGGTTTAGTTTTAAGGTTAAGGTTAGTGTTAGGTTAAGAGTTCAGGAGTAGGAGTAGGGGTTATGGAAAATAGGATTTTGAATGGGAATCAAGGATAGTAAAACAAACGTGTGTGTGATACATTCTCATGAAAATTATCAAAACAATTCAAGAATGCTTGATTAAAAGAGTATGAACAGCCTATACACACTGAATTGATTTCCTGGTTTACAACTCTATATGCAAAGTTTGTAGTTTATTTTTTGGCTATTTGATTTAGTGGCACATATCACCATTCATAAAATCACCTACCTTCCTGTGTTTGAGACGACGTGTGCTGTAGACATGATATAAATATAACACACAGAACGGACACCTGCCAACAGTCCATGTTTAGGTCCAAACCAGTCCAATAATAACCATGTCCAGGTCGAGCAGGTCGGTTTAATCCCCAAGATGTCCTCGATTTGTTAATGAGACGTTAGTTTTTAAAGGCAATAAAGATCAGCAAATTATGGCTTCAAGATAGATTTTCAGAAGACTCCAAGTCCACTTTCAGTTGATGATAGGTCCAGGTTTCAGTATCACGGTGACTTCAGCTTTCACTGGGATACGTAGCCTAAAGTTAATTTACAATGTTGCAATATCTTGAAACAACAACAAAAAACAAAATCAATTTTTTTTAATACAATTCTGAGATGGTCCGTCAATTTCGGAGTTTGGCAAACGTGAACTCGTTTTTTTTTTACGCTCAGCTCTCACTCCCTAGCGGTGATCCACACCAGACAGCTCACTTGATTGGCCAGATTAGTTTGTTTTACCGCTCGGAGGTCGTTCCTTCTGAGCGCTGAGAAAATCAATTTCATGTGGCTACTGTAAAACATTACCAGAATATTTGCAACGAATAAAAAAGGTCAAGGATTCATCTGATACACAATTATATGAAAACAACCATATATAGACAATTGTGTAAGTCATATCACAGTAAATAAGCTTATTATAGTAATGGAATAAACCAGTTGATGGATCCGTTTTTTAATCTGGTTATTGCTTGGGAGAATCCTGTCGTTAAAATTATTAGGCTTACACAGACATTCAGTTACTCAAATTGGGGAGAATAATAACAAGTGTAGACTAATAACAACTACTTGCTTATCCATGAAAATACATCTTAAGAAAAGCTTAGCATGCTTCCCGAAACTATATAAGAACTGTATTTAGCATAATCCTAAACGTGGTACCCACGTTTAGGATTATGCTAAATACAGTTCTTATATAGTTTCGGGAAGCATGCTAAGCTTTGTTCCATGTAGAGTATTTGGGATGGGACCAGTGTTACTTTCATTCAGTGTCAGGGTTAGGGTCTGAGAGGCTGTGCTGTCTCTATGCAGTGAAGGGCAGTATTGTTCTCCAGCCCTGTCAACTGGTTAATCAGTGCTGCTTTGATACGTATGGAGTAGCCTGTCACAATGGCATCATTGTCAAATGGTCAAGTGACATCTGATCCCAAACCCAGAACATAGAATCTATGCTACAGAAGGGAACACAGAACACACAACACAGAACACAGAACAGGGCCAACATTCCATGGCATGTGACACTCTGAAAAGAGAGCAGCTAACTTCACAGGAAATCAATAGCTGGTTGTGATGAATATGTAACACAGTGTTGTTATTTCCGTTTCCATAATGAGGGACTATAGATGAGCTGATGTAAAGATATATTCACACACTTAGACAAAGCATAGTAGGTTGAAAATGTGTAGGAACAGTGGCATTTGACTGATGTACACGAGTTATACAGAACAAGAATAGACTGACGAGTTTCAGAAGAAAGGTCTTTGTTTCTGACTATTTTGAGCCTGTAATTGAACCCACAAATGCTGATGCTCCAGATTCTCAACTAGTCTAAGGCCACCTATGTAGATATTCCATAAAAAATCTGCCGTTTCCAGCTACAATAGTCACTTACAAAATGTACACTGTTTTTGATGTTATTTTAATGGAACCAAAAATGTGACCCCAAACTTCTGGTGTATATAGACACTTTTACGGTATTTATAGATTTGTTTAAAAAACGTGTAAACATAGTATCTTATTTTTATTCAAACAAACATGTTTACTTTAAAGTAATTTGACAATTTGAATAGTGGATCCATCTAGTGGCTGCAGGATGTGACCATTTCCCATTTTTCTCAGGGCCCGATTCTGACATAGGAAATTACGCCTTTCCTAGGCAATTCTCTGAATAAATGTAATTCAACTGCTGAAAACCCTCTCACTTGCTGGCCAAGAGATTTTCTTGTGGAGTTTTCATTCAATAGAGTTTTCAGCAGTGGAGGCTCCTCAGAGGAGGAAGGGGAGGACCATCCTCCTCAGATAATTTCGTAAAATTAAAAATAGTGAAACATAAAAAAATGGATCATTTTTAGATAACACTATACAAAATATATATTCACGTCGAGAAATAATTTAATAAAACGTACCTTTTTGCAATGAAGGTCTACAGTAGCCTCAACAGCAATCTCTGGGGTAGCACCATGGTGTAGGCAAAGGACAGCTAGCTATAGAGAAAATAACAATAGTTGAACAGTTTTGAATAAATTCATTTCTTCAAAAATGAAGGAGAAGTAACAGAGGGGGAGAGAGAGATAGTAATATTTCCTTGTATTTTTGTTCTCACTTTCGACGGGCCCACCGTCGAACTGCTAAACTGCTTGCTGTACACTGTACTGCATGATTGTAGCGGATTTACAAGCGCGTGAGTTCTAGCAGCTATGTTGACTATGACGTTAGCTAATATGGTGACAACGATGTAGACTGTGTGTAGCGGTTAGTGGTTAAGTTATGAAGGTTTGGCTTGGAAAGGTTTTTCCGCCTGGTCACTGACAGCTGTTGTATTTGTGAACTGAAGTCCACAATCAAAGGGAAAAGGTGAGTGGACGAGAGCGTGTAGATGTGAGAAGGAATTATACAATGAGCAAAGAAATCATGCTGTTTGTATGTGGCTGCTATGAAAGTGAACTGCCGATTCTGTTGAAAAACTTTTCTTAACGGAAGCAAACGTAACCAAACGTGGAAAAACATACCTGAATTTGTCCAATAGAAACTCTCATTTGTAAATGTTGGATTAATGATGCAGGAAAGAGTGTGCGAGGCGGTATTGAATGTGTCACTGTCTGTCACCTTGATTATTTATATTTTTCTCTCGACCTGTGAACCTACAATGTATACTTAAATTCGTAAGCAACCTCATGAAGGGTAGAGGGACAATTAGAGTATCATGTAGTAGCCTAAACCCATCAATGTTACATTGAGCTGGGTGAATGGAATATGAATGACAGTCATCCAATATGCAGTAATAGAATAAAAGGCCATGCTCATAAAAAAAATGGCATTGACCACCACTGGTTTTCAGTACATGTATCTTAAGCCATCCCTTTTAATATGGTGTACCTTTTAGTTCAAATTTTGTTTCTACAGACTCAATAGAATATACAGAGTGACCTGTTCAGAATATTAGGAATCCATAGAAGATACATCACAGCACAGTCGAAAAAGATATGGCAAATACAAATAAAAAATAGATGGTGTTAAGAGATAGATGGGAGGGATTGAGTGGAGCTGAAGGGTGGGACTAAAAACAACTATTTATTTTACTAGGCAAGTCAGTTAAGAACAAATTATTATTTACAATGACGGCCTTCTTGTAAAACCCCCCCGGCCAAACCCTCCCCTAACCCGGACAATGCTGGGCCAATGGGGACTCCTGATTGCCCTATGGGACTCCTGATCACGGCCGGTTGTGATACAGCCCGGGATCAAACCCGGGTCTGTAGTGACACCTCTAACACTGCGATTCAGTGTCTTAGACTGCTGTGCCACTCCTGAGACAAGATAACTAATGTACAATATACTGTGTCCGTAAAATGTACTGAGGTTCAGAACATTTTTAAACAGCACAGTTAAATATATGGCAAATAGAAATCCAAATGGATGGTCTTCAGAGATAGGTGGGAGGGGTTGAGGGTAGCTAAAGGTTGGGATTAAAAACAAACAAAAGATAACAATTGTAAAATATATTGTGACTATCAGGAATCAAGGTAAGACCCAGATTCAGACACATCAAATTGACAATGGTTTAATATTCAGGGGCTGGCAATAGACAGAGGGGCTAATAATCTTGGAGATGGGAAATGGGCTGATAAACCAGGGGGAGAGTTTGCAGGATTCCAATCGGAGGGGCAGATCCCAGGTGGATAGCCGTACCTTCTGCCCGAGACGATACTGGGGAGCCGGGATCTGATGGCGATCCGCTTGTCATCGATACCTGGAGGTGGTCTTGAGGAGGGCCGACCGGGCTCTCCTCCAGGTATGACGACAGTGGCGGACAAACATCTGGGCAGAAGGTACACCGAACTCTTCCTCCGGCTCGGGGAAGAGCAGGGGCTGATATTCCAGGGAACACTCAAACGGAGATAAGCCCGTGACAGAGCAGGGAAGGGTGTTGCGGGCGTACTCAACCCACACCAACTGCTGGCTCCAGGAGGTGGGGTTGGTGGAGACCAGGCAGCGCAGAGTAGTCTCAAGCTCTTGGTTGGCTCACTCCGACTGGCCATTGGACTGAAACCAAGAGGACAGACTGGCGTGACAACCCAATGAGGTCACAGAATGCCTTCCAGAACCGGACAAGAACTGAGGCCCCGGTTGGAGACCATTTCCACGGGCAGTCCATGGATCCGGAAGACGTGCTGCACCATGAGCTGAGCTGTCTCCTTGGCCGAGGGTAGTTTGGGGAGAGGAATGAAGTGAGCGGCCTTGGAAAACTGGTCAACCACAGTCAGGATTGCAATGTTGCCCTCAGACCCGTGACAAAATGCAGGGATATGTGGGACCAGGGATGGTGAGGGACAGGCAGTGGTTGCAAAAGACCAGCCAGGGCTTGTCGAGAAGTCTAATTCTGAGCACTGACCTTGCAGGCGGAGACAATTGCAGCGATATCCAGAACCATCGTAGGCCACCAAAAGCGTTGTCGCACAAAGGCCAGGGTCCAGTGTCAGGCACAAACATTCGATTATCAGGCCCCACCCAGGTTTTGGCTGGGACTGCTGTGCCTCCCGGACCTGTTTCCCTATACCCCAGTTGAGTGCCGTCACCTGGCACGAGGTGGGAAGGATGGTCTCGAGCTCCAGGGTGGTACGGTTGGGACTATAGTGGTGGGACAGTGCATCCGGCTTGACATTCTTGGATCCCGAACGGTACGAGAAGGAGAAGTTGAACCGTGTGAACAGCAGGGCCCATCTGGCTTGCCTGGAGTTGAGGCGCTTGGCAGTGCAGAGATTCTCCAGGTTCTTGTGGTTGGTCCACACGATGAATGGGTGTTCCGCCCCCTCCAGCCAGTGCCTCCATTCCTCCAACGCCAGCTTCACTGCGAGAAGCTCACGATTCCCCACATCGTAATTCCTTTCCGTGGCGTTGAGGCAGTGGGAGAAGAAGGCGCAGAGAAGATGAGGATGTCATCTAGGTAGAAAAAGACGAACCGGTTCAACATGTCGCGGAGATACTCGTAGTGACCGCTGGCCATGTTGAAGGCGATCTTCCAATCGTTGCCTTCCCGCATCCGCACCAGGTGGTAGGCGGTCCATAGATCCAGCTTGGAAAACACGGTAGCCCCCTGGAGCGGCTCAAAGGCCGTGTAGATGAATGGTAGCGAGTAGCGGTTCTTCACCGTTATGTTGTGGAGCCCCCGGTAGTCAATGCATGGGTCTTGTGCTTCTTCTCCACAAAGAAGAACGCTGCACCGGCGGGAGAAGAAGAAGGACAGATGAATCCTGCAGCAAGGGAGTCCCCAATGTAAGTCTCCATCGCCTTGGTCTCTGATCTCGATAGTCGTCCCCGGTGCAGAGTCGTGCTAGGGAGAAGGTCAATCCTGCAGTCATAAGGTCGGCGCTGAGGGAGCGAAGTGGCCTGGGCCTTGCTGAACACCTTCCAGAGGTTCTGGTAAACCGCGGGAATGGTGGAAAGGTCCGGGGCACCTTCCGAGCCCCCAGGAAGACGTCCCGGGGCGGGTTGTGCTGGCTTCAGGCAATGGGCGTGGCAGAACGGGCTACAACCCATGATGGCACCAGTAGTTAATGAGGGGATTGTGTTGCTGGAGCCAGGAGAATCCCGATATCACAGGAATCAGAGGGGACTTGATGAGCAGGTACTAGAGGGCCTCGCTGTGGTTCACTGACACATGTAGGTTGATGGGAGTGGTGTTGTGGGTGACTCGGCCTATAGAGTGCCCGCCCAGCACTCTAATGTCCATGGGAATGGAGATGGGCTGAGTGTGGATGTTCAGCTCGGACTCCAGGGTAGCGTCCAAAAAGCTCTCGTCGACCCCACAGTCAATGAGAACCAGGAGAGATGTGGACTGGTCTCTCCACACCAGAATGGCATGAAAAAAGGTGCAATCAAGGGAAGCAGGAACGTTCTCCATATGGCCCACCAGAGTGCTCGCTCCTACCGGTGAGCCTGTTTTTTTTAAAGGACAAGAGGACACAAAATGACCAAGAGTCCCGCAACACAGGCAACTCTTTGTGTCGATTCTGTATTGCCTTTCCGCTGGCGACAGCCCAGCTCTGCTTAGTGGCATTAGCTCAGGAAGCTGCTACTCGGCCGTCTTCGGCAGCCCTCAGGGCAGGTCGGGAAGCCTTGGGTACTCTCGGCAACAAGACCATCGGGAGCTTCCGGGATGACTCGAAGGCAAGGTGGGATCCCTGGGCGTGCGAGCGAAATCCAATTTCCTCTCACTCTGTCGTTACTGTAATTGACCATCGATACGGATGGTCAAAGCGATGAGGGCATCGAGCTCCATAGGTAACTCCAAGCTGCAAGCTCATCCTTGAACTCGTCCGAGACAACATGCAGGAACATATCAAACAGTGCCTCTTGATTCCAAGCACTCTCCACGTGCGGAAATCCATCCAGCCCTGCCGATGCTCGATTAGCTTCCGGGCGGCCTCGCGCCCAGAGAAAGGGACATTAAAAACCTTACTCACTTCTCCCATGAACCCCTCCGGACTAGCGCATATGGCCGGCTGTTGTTCCCACATAGCAGTAACCCAGGTGAGAGCCCACTTGGACATCAGCGTGATGAGGTAGGCTATCTTAAAGCAATCCGAGGGGAAGGAGGAGGGCTCAAGCTCGAAGACAAGGGCACAATGAGCTAGAAATGCCCGACAGGTGCTCGGCTCTCCATTGAAACGTTCTGGAGGAGGTAAGCGGGGCTCCTGAGAAGGTGGAGTGACCGATGAGACGGCGCTGCTAGCAGCTGACTCGCTGAGGAGCTGTGGGGTTACCACCGTGGTAGGCGACCTCCCAGACAACACGTGGAATTCCTCCAGCAAACTGTCCAATGCCTGGTCATGGAGTTCAGCCAACATTTGGACCCCCTCCACAAGGCCACGAAGCAATTCCTCATGTATACCAATGGTGGCTCCCTGGGTGGAGATGGCATTGCTCAGCTGGCCCGGGTCTGCTGGGTCAGTCATGGTCAGTTCTTACTATCAGGAATAGTAAGGGGCAGGCAATAGACAGGTCAAGGCAGACAGAGGTCAATAATCCAGAAGTGGGGCAAAGGTACAGGTCGGCAGGCAGGTTCAGGGTCAGTGCAGGCAGAGTGGTCAGGTAGGCAGGCTAAGAGTCAGGACAGGCAAGGGTCAAAACCAGGAGGGTGAGAAAAAGAGAGACTGTTGACTTGACAAACTGGTAACGGACAAACAGAGAACACAGGTATAAATACACAGGGGATAATGGGTAAGATGGGCGACAACTGGAGGGGGGTGGAAACAATCACAAGGACAGGTGAAACAGATCAGGGTGTGACAGTGTCTGTAAAATCTTTATACTGTAGTATGTGCAGCGGCTTGCAAAAGTATTTACCCCCTTTGCATGTTTCCTATTTTGTTGCCTTACAACCTGGAATTAAAGTGGATTTTTTGGGGGGGTTGTATCATTTGATATACACAACATGCCTACCACTTTGAAGATGCAAAATAGTTTTTGGGGTGAAACACAAGAAATAAGAAAAAAATACGGAAAGATTGAGCGTTCATAACTATTCACCCCCCACTACTTTGTAGAGCCACCTTTTGCCGCAATTACAGCTGCAAGTCTCTTGGGCTATGTCTCTATAAGCTTGGCACATCTAGCCACTGGGACTTTTAGACATTCTTCAGGGCAAAACTGCTCCAGCTCCTTCAAGTAGGATGGGTTATGCTGGTGTACAACAAACTTTAAGTCATTCCACAGATTCTCATTTGGATTGAGGTCTGGGCTTTGACTAGGCCATTCCAAGACATTTAAATGTTTACCCTTAAACCACTCAAGTGTTGCTTTAGCAGTATGCTCAGGGTCATTGTCCTGCTGGAAGGTGAACCTCCGTCCGAGACTCAAATCTCTGGAAGACTTTCCTTGATGGCCAAAAAGCTCAATTTTATTCTCATCTGACCAGAGTACCTTCTTCCATATGGTTGGGTAGTCTCCCTCTCTGATTAATGCCCTCCTTGCCTGTTCCGTGAGTTTTGGTGGGCGGCCCTCTCTTGGAAGGTTTGTTGTGGTGCCATATTCTTTCCATTTTTTAATAATGGATTTAATGGTGCAACGTGGGATGTTCAAAGTTTCTGATATTTTTTATAACCCAACCCTGATCTGTACTTCTCCACAACTTTGTCCCTGACCTGTTTGGAGAACTCCTTGGTCTTCATGGTGCCGCATGCTTGTTGGTGCCCCTTGCTTAGTGGTGTTGCGGACTCTGGGGCCTTTCAGAACAAGTGTATATATACTGAGATCATGTGACAGATCATGTGACACTTAGATTGCACACAGGTGGACTTTATTTATCTAATTATGTGACTTCTGAAGGTAATTGGTGTCACACCCTGACCTTAGATATCTCTGTTTTCTTTATATTTTGGTTAGGTCAGGGTGTGACTAGGGTGGTTAGCTAGTTTTTGTATTGTCTAGGTTTTTTGTATGTCTAGGGTTTTTGTAGGTCTAGGTGATTTGTTTGTCTATGGTGGCCTGATATGGTTTCCAATCAGAGGCAGCGGTTTATCGTTGTCTCTGATTGGGGATCATATTTAGGTAGCCATTTCCCTTTGTTGTTTGTGGGATCTTGTCTATGTGTAGTTAGTTGCCTGTCAGCACTCGTTTGTATAGCGTTTCGTTTTGTTATATTGTTCAGTGTTCATTCTTTTAATAAATAAGAATGTACGCATATCACGCTGCGCCTTGGTCCGATCCTTATATTGAACGTGACAGAAGATCCCACCAAAAAAGGATCAAGCAGCGTGTTCAGGAGGATTGGACCTGGGAAGAGATTCTGGATGGAGCAGGGCCCTGGGCCCAGGCAGGGGAGTATCGGCGTCCGAAGGAAGAAATAGAGGCAGTGAAAGCGGAACGGCGACATTACGAGGTGTTATACAAATGAGGCAAGCACGAGAGGCAACCCCAAAAATCTTTTTGGGAGGGGGCACATGGGGAGATTGGCGGAGGTAGGGTTTACACCTGAGCCAACTCCCGTGCTTACCGTGGGGAGCGTGTGACTGGTTAGGCACCATGTTATGCAGAGATGCGCACAGTGTCTCCAGTTCGCATTCATAGCCCGGTGCGCTCTATTCCAGCTCCTCGCATTTGCCGGGCTAGAATGGGCATCCAGCCACGCCAGATCAGCGCTCCTGGTCTCCTGTACACCTCCTTGGACCAGGATATCCTGCGCCGGCTCTGCGTACTGTGTCTCTGGTGCGTCTGCACAGCTCAGTGCGTCCTGTGCTAGCGCCCCGCACTTGCCGGGCTCAAGTGACCATCCAGCCAGGACGCATTGTGCCAGCTCTACTCTCCAGGCCTCCAGTGCGCCTCCACAGTCCAGTACGTTCTGTGCCTTTTCCCCGCACTCGCCCTGAGGTGCGTGTCACCAGCCCGGTACCACCAGTGCAGGCACCACGCATCAGGTCTCCAGTGCGGCTCCAGAGTCCAGTACATCCTGTGCCTGCACCTCGCACTCGACCTGAGGTGCGTATCTTCAGCCCGGTGCCACCTGTACCGGTCCCACGCACCAGGCCTCCAGTGCACCTCCACAGTCCAGTACGTCCTGTGCCTGCTCCCCGCACTCGCCCTGAAATGTGTGTCTTCAGTCCGGTCTCCAGTGCGCCTCCACAGTCCAGAGCTTCCGGCGACAGTTCCCAGTCCAGAGCTTCCGGCGACAGTTCCCAGTCCAGAGCTTCCGGCGACAGTTCCCAGTCCAGAGCTTCTGGCGACAGTTCCCAGTCCAGAGCTTCCGGTGATGTTTCCCAGTCCAGAGCTTCTGGCGACGTTTCACAGTCCGGGACTTCCAACGACGGGCCACAGTCCGGAACCTCCAGCGACGGTCCACAGTCCGGAACCTCCAACGACGGGCCACAGTCCGGAACCTCCAACGACGGGCCACAGTCCGGAACCTCCAGTGATGGTCCCCAGTCCGGGGTCTCCAGCGACGATCACCAGTCCGGGGCCTCCGGCGATGATCCACGGTCCGGTTCTACAAAGGCAGAGGGATCAGCGTAAAGAGGGGGGGCTGCGTCCAGAACCGGAGACGCCACCGAGGGTAGATTCCCACCCGGACCCTCCCCTATAGGTTCAGGTTTGCGGCCGGGAGTCACGTTTCTTTTTGTTATTTTGTTAGTTTGTTCAGTGTTCATTCTTTTAATAAATAAGAATGTACGTATGTCACACTGCGCCTTGGTCCGATCCTTATAACGAACGTGACAATTGGTTGCACCAGATCTTATTTAGGGGCTTCATAGCAAAGGGGGTGAATACATATGCACGCACCACTTTTCCGTTTTATATTTTTTATAATATTTTGAAACAAGGAATTTCTTTCATTTCACTTCACCAATTTGGACTATTTTGTGTATGTCCATTACATGAAATCCAAGTAAAAATTAATTTAAATGACAGATTGTAATGCAACGAAATAGGAAAAATGCCAAGGGGGTTGAATACTTTTGAAAGTTACTTTACAGTGCATTCAGGAAAATAATATTTAGACCCCTTGACTTTTTCCAAATGTTGTTACCTTACAGCCTTATTCTAAAATAGATGCAATTTATTATTTTCCTCATCAAACTACACAATACCCCATAATGACAAAGCGAAAACAGGTTTTTAGAAATGTTGGCAAATGTATTCAAATTTAAAAACAGAAATACCTTATTTACATAAGTATTCAGACCGTTTGCTATAAGCTCAGGTGCTTCCTGTTTCCATAGATCATCCTTGAGAGGTTATTTCAACTTGATTGGAGTTCACCTGTGGTGAATTCAATTGATGATTGGACATGATTTGGAAAGGCACACACCTGTCTATATCAGGTCCCACAGTTGACAGTGCATGTCAGAACAAAAACCAAGCCATGAGGTCGAAGGAATTATCCGTAGTGCTCCGAGATAGGATTGTGTCGAGGCACAGATTTGGGGAAAGGGTACCAAAAAATGTCACACCATTGAAGGTCGCCAAAAACACAGTGGCCTCCATCATTCTTAAATGGAAGAAGTTTGGAACCACCAAGACTCTTCCTAGAGCTGTCCGCCCGGACAAACTGAGCAATCGGGTGAGAAGGGCCTTGGTCACGGAGGTGATCAAGAACCCGACAAACTCTGGCAAAGCTCCAGATTTCCTCTGTGGAGATGGGCGAACCTTCCAGAATGGCAACCATCTCTCTTTGTATTTGTTTATTTTTTACCCCTTAATCTCCCAAATTGGTAGTTACAGTCTTGTCCAATTGCTGCAACTCCCGTACGGACTTGGGAGAGGAGAAAGTCAAGAGCCATGCGTCCTCTGAAACACGACCCCTCCAATCCGCACTGCTTCTTGACACACTGCTCACTTAACCCGGACGCCAGCCGCACACCAATATGGAAAAAGTCAAGTGGTCTGAATACTTTACAAATGCACTGTATAAGCAGGAAGTAGAAGCCTAGTTGTTGTTGTCCATTAGTTTTAGCCCAATTAGGGGAGGGGTGGTAGGGTTAGGGGGAAATAATAAAGGAAAATATTTTTTTGTTAAAAAAAGATTTGAATAATAATACAGTGAAAATTAAAATCATCCTCCCTCTAAAACGTCACCAACCAAATCAAATGTATTGATCACATACGCATGGTTAGCAGATGTTAATGCAAGTGTAGCGAAATGCTTGTCGCCACTGGTTTTCAGTACATTTATCGTAAGCCATCCCTTTAAATACGATGTACCTTTTAGTTCGATTTTGTTCGATGGACTTAATAGAATATATCGAGACAGCGGTTCAGAATATTAGGAATCAATGAAAGAAAGCCATCTAAATATATGCATATCCATCTCCGTTTCAGCACCAATTGGTAGATTTAAAAATACTCCGATTTTATAGATTATTTAGGGTGAGAAAAGTATTTATGAATCATAAAAAACAGGTTTGGAGAGCCTTTACTCACGAAAGAAAACAGTGGTTTGATTCATTCTGAAAATGTCCCCATTCTTTAACCCATGGTAGGTTTGATTCATTCTGAAAATGTCCCCATTCTTTAACCCATGGTAGGTTTGATTCATTCTGAAAATGTCCCCATTCTTTAACCCATGGTAGGTTTGATTCATTCTGAAAATGTCCCCATTCTTTAACCCATGGTAGGTTTGATTCATTCTGAAAACTTCCCCATTCTTTAACCCATGGTAGGTTTGATTCATTCTGAAAATGTCCCCATTCTTTAACCCATGGTAGGTTTGATTCATTCTGAAAACTTCCCCATTCTTTAACCCATGGTAATGTTGGAAGATTAGTGTACAGTATATAGAATTATAATAGGTAGAATAGTGTACAATATTAGGCTAAACCATATTGCCTGCACTAACTGTGTGTTGACACAGCCAAGTATTGTGCCATGCACAAACTGTTCAAACTGCCATGGCCTTTATTTATTTTATTTAACCTTTATTTAACTAGGCAAGTCAGTTAAGAAGAAATTCTTATTTACAAGGACGGCCTACCCCGGCCACGCTGGGCCAATTGTGCGCTACCCTATGGGACTTCCAATCACTGCTGGTTGTGATACAGCCTGGAATCAAACCAGGGTCTGTAGTGACACCTCTAGCACTGAGATGCAGTGCCTTAGACCGCTGCGCCACTCGGGAAACCCACTCCATAACAATTGAATTAGCCCGTCTTTTTTTTAGATTATCAACTGTTTTCCTCAGCAACAACCACATGGCTGTGACGGCGTTACAGAGGAAGCAAATGAAGGTGAACCAAACAATTTCATTAAATGGAAACATAATTCAGGTTATACCAACTGAAGGGAAATAACAGAAAATTGGCTCTTGAACATGTGTGGTTATTAGGCCTACTGACGGTTGATACTGACTGTTAGTGGGTAATATTTAACATGATAGAAATAGGAAACAGAGAAGTTGGGGTAGCCTATACTTAAGACATTCGCTAGTGCCCATCCCTGCAAGTTAAAAGGCCTTGCAATGAAAATTGTGCATAATGGCACTGCATTTCATAAACTTTACTGTGGGTAAGTTGATATGTTGATATGCTTCAGTTTGCTGCCATGTGACCGGTTACACATTTGTCTCCAGCGATTTTAAGGTCAAATATATTTAAAACAAGTGTCATTTCTATTTATAATTCCCTTATTCAAGTCGATTACTCATTAACCTAACTCTTATCAAGTTGTAAATGACAGTCGATGGAGAATGGTGCTATTTTTATTGGAAAAAATGAATAGATGCTTTTCCCACTTGGAACCGGTAGGTTCGCTAGACCTCATTCACGGTTTTCCTCGGGCGTGAAGGTGGTGGAATTGTTAGGAAATTAAGTCAAGGTCAGAATAGGGCGTATCTGTAGACACACCTCCGCCACACCTTCATTTATTCCATCTCCGCCCCAGACGAATAGCATAGCGGGTGAAAAGCAAAGGGAATGACGTTTCATTTACGTTGCTCAACTCGGGTTGTAATCGGGTCCTTAGGCAGTACCTAATTTATGTGCATACATCCCCTAGCTGTTTTGTGATTCCATGTCATACTCTTTATATGCAGCAGGGGGAGACAGAGGCCAGGGCTCTGAGTTGTCTGCCACAGAAGTGTATTAGCTGAACACTGAGCAAATGTTGCACGTTTAGCGTGTAATAGGCCTTCGCATTTAGCCTTTAATGTAAAAACATACACAAAATCCATCCCCATCTCTAACTATTATAATGGTGTTGCATAAGAACACAATATTCAATTACTGTTACTTTCTAGTTTTTCTGACTTTTCAACTCCTATGGTCAACTCTTAAATCGGAAGCAGATAAAAGCAAGGGAAAGAACAGCCTCCCTATGCAGTAAATACAGTATTTATGTGTCTACATGTGTCAGCCAGTCCTGAATCTGTGATCTGGTGTTCCATCAACAGTCTACAGACTATTGTTATAGACAGACTACTGTGAGTGGGATGGCTCGATGACAGAGTACGATGATGGCACCATGATTGACCCAGTTCTGGTGGATTTGGCTGCTGTCGCCAGACCTCCTCAGATTCTTCACCAGAGTATCATCCTCCTCCCTAGTGGCCCTGGCATGTCTGACTGTCTGTCCGGGGCCAGGCCGTGTGTGGGGGCAGGTTGATGTTCCAGTCCTCTGCATGGCCTTTGCATCCCGCCTGGTAGCCAGTCCCTTCAACAGATTGATGAATTGATTGTGGGGTTGCTGCCAGTGTGTCTGTGCCCTGGGCGAGGGGCGTCCCGGTTACGGAAGAGAATCCCAGATATGGCACCCACCCTGGAGCCGCTATTGTGGCAGGCCTGCAGGGGGCCCCGGGGGCCCAGGGAGCAGCTCTATCTGACCCACATACTGCTGTCACACCCCTGGAGACACAGCACTGGGGATGGAGGAGCGGGGCAGATTGGGCCTGGGGCTAGGGTGGGGGCTGGAGGGCTGGAGACACAGGGCTGTTGCGTGGATAGCGCATGCGCTGGGGATGGTGCCAATATGGACCTCTGAATCGCTGAACTAAATTGCGGGCCAAGCTGTGAAAATATTTCACACACATCCCAAAACTCAAGAAGAGCCCTAACAATCTGAAGACATGGAATCTAATGAAAGAATGTAGGTATTTTTTTATTGACTTACCAGTGCAGTTAAACTGTTATCACTGGACACATCCTCACCAATACATATGTACTCTTAACTAGGATTTAATCGTCACACTTTTTTTTGTCTGGTAACATCAATAAATAAAACCCTGTTTCAATTCATTTTAATACACATCGTTAACTGGAATGTTGAGTAATTACATTGTTACAGTAATATAACATGACTTTTGTGTTTTGTTTTTCTTGCACAGACTCAACTGAGTTAAAGGAGGGAAAAATCAAGACATGAATTGATACATTTTGCCACAACTGTGGTCCCGCTTGATGTTAAACTTTACACACAACACCATCATCAGAATAAGGGGTTTTCAACACTAGCGATAATAAGGCCACAAAAACAACTGCTGCATCAAACTAAACTCAATGTGGGAAATGTAATACACAAGCTGTAATGTTAAAGCTGGAATCCTTTGAGTTCCATGTGGGATGTTACAACAACAAAGAGGTTACTGCAAACAACAAACACAGCCCCCCCCCCCCCCCCCCCCCCCACACCTGACAGCATTGCACACACGGTAGAACAGAAGAAAATGTACTGCAAATATATATATATATATTTTTACCAAGCTGCTCACCTCGGTTTGGGTTCTCCTCACCTACATTTAGTCAACAAAATCAAAACAATAACAAAGGCGCTGGGGGGCAGTGGCGCTGTATCCCCTAATGCGGATTCCGTCTTTATATCGATATATATCAGTCCATACACAAATCCCGATAACTACAATTGAACATATCAACCACGATGACTCCTTCAGGTATTTTTCAGGTATATATTTTTCAGGTATATGTTTGTACTTGTTCAGTAAAATGGGTAATATACAGTTGACATAGAAAAAAGCATGCTCTTGCATATTGGATGTGTTTTACACAAACCTATGTCACTGTTCAATAATATCTAGCATTACTGCATTGCTCCAACCAGCAGTAGCAATTTGAGTGTAAAAGGAGAATAATGTCAGAAGACTGGCTAAATAGATAACATTAGACAGATACAATTCCAAACTTCATTTCCGAGAGATCTTTTACTGTACGGCCATGCATAATACTGGGTTCCAAAACCAACTAACATTGCTAGTATCCATTCTGATGTATAAGTCAAATTACATAAATGAATAAATAAATAAATAATGTATTCATTAATTAATTAATGAATACATAAATAGTGTTTCCAAAAACGGGATGCTTATCAATGCGTTCATAATTATGTAGGAAATGTCATGTATTGACATTGATGGCACATGTCTGAAAGGTGATAACTGTTTTTAATAATTGACATCGGGTTGAAAAGGTCCTCAAGGAATGGTACAGTTTAAGCCCCCTTCCTACAGCACATACCAATCACATTTCACTCCCGCCGTGTCAGGATTTATCACTCAATGGATCAACTACAACCAACTACCACTTCCTGTTTCAAGAGCTGACACTAAGGTTTCTCTTCACTCTCCTCTGATTGGTCCACTCACTTCTTGTTCTTCAGCTGATTGGCCAGCCAGTCGAGGCCCTCGTACAGGCCGTCTCCGCTGGTGGCGCAGGTGGCCTGGATGTACCAGTTGCGGTGACGTAGGGAGTGGAGCCCCAGCTTGTCTGTGATCTCTGCTGCGTTCATGGCATTGGGCAGGTCCTACACAGGAACGTGAGGTAGAATCGGAAGGATAGTAGTGGAGAAAAGCACATGAGAGAGAGAGAAGATTTTGGGGTAAGGAAATCCCGGGTATGAGAGCTAGACAGAAGGAGAGTTAGCGATGAAAAGCACGAGGCAGCAGAGAAAAATACGAATTGAGTGAGGCTATCGCAATTGTCCATACCTGTTTATTAGCGAAGATGAGAAGCACGGCGTCTCGTAGCTCGTCCTCAGCCAGCATCCTCATCAGCTCCTCCCGAGCCTCGTTCACCCGCTCACGGTCGTTACTGTCCACCACAAAGATCAAACCTGGAACCACAACAAACTTTGTTACTGTGTCTACCACAAAGGGCAGCCCTGTAACCATGGCGAACCTTGATAGGTACCCTCAACCCGAACACTGTCCACCACAAAGATCAAACCTGGAACCACAACAGGACTCATTCGTCAGGAAGCACGACGTGCTTGTCATTAAACTATACGAACCCACTGATGACACTGTGTTTTTCTGTCTCTAGGCATCCCCCTCTATCAGAATGAACAGGCTCGTCTTCCAACTGGCGCAAGGTATAGAAAAACATAACAATCCTAACACAAAATGAGTAAAATGCTTTCAATGTGAAGGACACGTGCTTGATGCGGTATGCAAATGTCTATATCTAGAGCGTGTGAGTCAGCCCAATAGCTTCAGGTGTCAGGGGTGACATCATGGTGCCGGATGTATCACAGGCCTGTAGGGGCAGTCTTTGTCCCAGCAAGGCCCTATAGCCCTTCAAATCTGGACGTTGAAGACAGTACCACAGACATGTTTTTCATTCTTCCAACCAGGGACCGAAGTAGACCTGGGACACCTGGTGTGAGTAAGAATTAAGAACATACCGTAAGCTCACTCCACAGCTAGTTTGACATATCGCCAATGGTGCCATCCAAGTGGTACCTTTTTGTATAGCTCATACGGTTGGAACATCATCAGTGAGGAAGGTCACGTGTGTTGAGAAGCAGAGGGTCACAGGTTCGAGCCCGGTATGAGGCAGTCGGTCAGTGGAGGAAGCTGAGGTGAGGTGTTGGCAGCACAACTCAATTAATTATCAGGTAGAACAGAAAAACAGCAGTACTCCGGACCTCGTAGGGTAAGATTTGCATACCCCTTTCCCTATATAGTGTCACCGACCAGTCACAAGACTGAGTTAGCGCACTGAGCTAAAGCCTAGGCATTAGCAGCCTGGGGAGCTAATGTAAGTTTTTCAAGTCTCAGGCAAGTTTACTCATCCCATGAGCGTGGTTCATTGTACCACCTCCATTACACAGTCACAGACCAGTTAAGAGCCAGAGCCATTCCTGTTCAGCTTACAGGTCACAAGAGCGTTATCCCGCTGAGCTAAAGCTTGTTAGCTCCCACTATACTTACCCTGTGTGTTCTGGAAGTAGTGTCTCCACAGAGGCCTGATCTTGTCCTGGCCACCCACGTCCCACACCGTGAAACTGATGTTCTTATACTCAACCGTCTCCACGTTAAACCCTGAGCAGGGGGAAAAGGAAACGAGTGTTATAAATGTATTTTGAACAGCCGTCGGGGTTATAAACCGCTCATAAAGAGTCGTATGTGTGTTATAAATGCCTTATAAACAGTTGTAGGCGTGTGATGATTGAGGATGAGTCAAAATGTCAAAACGATATGGTGTTTAATTTGGTTCTAATTCTTTATAGCCAATGTCCTTTGTGGTTAAGACTGTGAGACTTTCCATACCGATAGTGGGGATGGTGGTGACTATCTCTCCCAGCTTCAGTTTATATAGGATGGTGGTCTTCCCTGCAGCGTCCAGCCCCACCATCAGGATCCTCATCTCCTTCTTCCCTAACAGGCTCTTCAGCAGGTTGCCAAAGATGTTCCCCATGGTGACTGGCTGGCTGGTTGACCGGCTGGCGGCTGGCTGGCTGGCTGGATGGATGGCTGGTCGGACCTCAACTCACTGCTACAGAGCTGATGGGGAGGCTGGATGTCAGGGCCCAGAGTTGTCCTGACCTTGTAACTTAACCAAGAAAAACTGGTCCGGAGTAACATACCAATAACAGAGAGTTATTCCTCTGGCCCAGAGTTTTCCTGACTACCTGACCTGACCAAGGCAAAAGTCTGGAGGCCCGGTCAAATCACAAGTTCAGAAACAACTCTGAGCCCTAGGAATAGGCTAATCCCCCCATAGCCTAAATGGCAAGACAGCGGCTAAACAGGCGGTGCGCTAGTAGATTCACAGAGTCAGAACCACAGAGACATGCAGAAGGACACTCAGTAGGACTTCAACCACTACTCAGGCCATTAACACCTCGTAACAGCTCCAAACCACTTCAGAGGCAAACCAAATAAAGTCTCCTTCACACCTCCACAGGCAGGCTGAGGAAGCTGACCTGACTGAAGGACTGTCGGCTGGAAGACTGCACACTGGTGAGAGGAGCTGCTCTGGTGCAGGCCCACTACCTACCGCAATCTTTTGTTGAGATGGGTTTATGTAGTTCATAGCAGTTCTAATACATTGAAATATGTTCCGTAATCTACATAAATATGTATGTACCACGGTAGCGGTAATATGCCCTCTGTACCTGCTATAACAGCCCTAAAGCAAGGATCATCAATTCGTTCCAGGGTGACGTGCATTATAACAACTGTCTTCTGTACTGAGTAAAAAAAAAAAGATTGAAATAGCTTTAAAAATACGTGGATGAATGTGTTCATTAAGTGGGTTTTTTCAATCACTGCATCGCAGTGACCACATTTGCTACTATGAAGCACATCCGTCGTTGTGCAAGAGCACTCGCAATGATGGTATGGCAACCTCAGTGCGCCTGTGTGTGTGGATTGGAACACCCTGTATCTTTGCAGCACATTTGGCACCACGACATGCCGGTTCAATTAAATAGTATTGGTAAATATAATATGTTGACACACTGTAAATATCACAAATACCATGGAAACTCTTATTGCCATCCATATGCAAATTAGGATTTTCACCTTATCTCCTCCAGTCACGACTACAAGCGATGCTTAGGTGGCCTGTATGAACGCCGTTAATTCACTAGAATCCCTACAAACACCTAGACCTTTTTATTCCTGTAACGACATGACACGATGCCGCATCCTTGTATCTCTACAGTTTTACGTTATCCATCATTTTCTAATGTCCATCTCACCCGCACTTACCTCTTTTAGACGTACCAGCTGGATTCGGGCAGTGCAGTTTGTCTCTCGCGAGAAGTCGCAAAGAAAGACATGTTGCTCCTTAAGTCTCGCGATGATGAGCTCACCAAGTACACCTCTCCATCACTTCATGGGCCGATCTTCACTGCCAGTACGTCTGAGTGATACCATTTTCAGTTGGAGGCGCCTGGGAGTCAATTCTGTTTTGATTGGAAATGATCTATTTGTTGTTGTTTTTTTATGGGGTGTTTGTAATTAATTGATTGCTCTTTATATAGCCTTCTGAGTTGAAACTTAAATAACATCAACTCTGGTTAGGGTTTGAGTTGACACAGTTTTTGTGTGGTTTGTTTGCATGTCCCGTGATAAATACCCTACATAGATTACACGTAGCTCTGTTACTGTACAATAATGCAATTAATGCCTGTCAAAGTTTTTGTTGTGTGTTTAGAGATTCGAAACAAAATAGCCAACAGTTGAATTTTTTAAATTTTTTATAAAAGACTAGAGAGTAAAACATTTTGACTAGGGGCAAGCATAGCCTATATGAATTATTCAAGCTAGAAACGCCTTAATAAATAAGTAAGTGGGGAACTGTTAAAACGATGCCAAAGCATACTTCTTGGCAGAGTTAGTGTGGCAGAGACAATGAGCTGAGAAGAAGCAGAATTTAGGCTACACTGCATCACTCTCATTTGGATTGTTGTTGAATCGTGTTGAATCATCATGGATCAAACCATGCTAAAATACATTACTCGTGATTTTCTATGTATTTCATGTACACCAGACCAAACACATCAAAAAAACGCAATGCCATAGCAAGCATTAAATGACTTTGTCATAGACAAACCTTCTCTTGAAGCGTGAACTGCCGTACGTGGGTTACATGGTTTATACAGGCCTGCGTGTGAGGCTGTATGTGCTCAGAATCAAATATGGGTTCAAAGACCCAGGATTCAAACCATCATAGATGAGTCACAGGTCTGTCAAAATGATTGATTTGACATCCTAATCCTTAGCTAAGAGTATTACATACAGTAAAGGCCTACAAAATACACTAATTGAGTGAGTTATTTCCCATTGTTGATAAACCAGTGTGTCTCTCTGTACAGTCCGTCCGCTAGTGTCTCTATACATCATAGGTGTGTTTGTTCCGCGGTTAAAGCAACAACAACAACAAAAAGAGTGAAGCAGATGCTAGCAGCTGCGACACCAGACTACGGGGAGGAGTGGATGTAGATGGAGTGTGCAGTAGCCTGTGTTTGTGTGTGTTGGGAGCGCAGAGGGGGTTATAGGGGGGTTACTGTACAACGGGTAGGGACCGACTAGGGGTGGTGGTGGTGGGGGTGGGGGTTGGAGTTATAATTTAAAGGAGCCTACTATTCCTCTGAAGTGTTTGCCAGAGTGCACCCCAGCAAACACAATCACAAGTCAGGTTGGTTGTGCTTGCAGAACTAATGAGGGCTTGCATGTTGAGGGCAGAGGAGCAGAGAGCTTTGATGTTCTGGGTAGCAGGCTCCTTGTGTTTTCTCCCTCTGCCTGACTCTCTCACTGCATGTCCCACATCAAAAACGAAAGGGGAGTCAGTCGAGAAGCAGATGTTTCGAGCCATGTATTTATACAGAATGTGATTTATAAATCCTCTCTCTCGCTCTCTCCCTCTCTTGCAGAGTTTGCCTTCATGTTTGCATGTATGCATCTATCGAGGCTTTCTTTCAATCTAGCTAAACATATTGAATCGTCTTCTGTTAAACATACAGTGTAATCATCCTGTCAGTCAATGTTGGAGGACTTTTATCTTTCCTAACTTCCCCGCTTCGCTCTCCCTTTAATTCAGCTGGATCTGGTTGTCGTTACTATAGGGGCAGTCAATGTTGGAGGACTTTTATCTTTCCTAACTTCCCCGCTTCGCTCTCCCTTTAATTCAGCTGGATCTGGTTGTCGTTACTATAGGGGCAGTCAATGTTGGAGGACTTTTATCTTTCCTAACTTCCCCGCTTCGCTCTCCCTTTAATTCAGCTGGATCTGGTTGTCGTTACTATAGGGGCAGTCAATGTTGGAGGACTTTTATCTTTCCTAACTTCCCCGCTTCGCTCTCCCTTTAATTCAGCTGGATCTGGTTGTCGTTACTATAGGGGCAGTCAATGTTGGAGGACTTTTATCTTTCCTAACTTCCCCGCTTCGCTCTCCCTTTAATTCAGCTGGATCTGGTTGTCGTTACTATAGGGGCAGTCAATGTTGGAGGACTTTTATCTTTCCTAACTTCCCCGCTTCGCTCTCCCTTTAATTCAGCTGGATCTGGTTGTCGTTACTATAGGGGCAGTCAATGTTGGAGGACTTTTATCTTTCCTAACTTCCCCGCTTCGCTCTCCCTTTAATTCAGCTGGATCTGGTTGTTGTTACTATAGGGGCAGTCAATGTGTTGCCGTGCATGTGTCAGTGTCTGCAGACTGCAGCCATGGTGGGAGACTGGGGAAGAAAGGGGGTGGGAGTAGGCGAGCGCACCGGTGGAAAAAGTACCCAATTGTCATACTTGAGTACAAGTAAAGACACCTTAATAGAAAATGACTCAAGTAACAGTGAAAGTCACCCAGTAAAATACTACTTGAGTAAAAGTCTAAAAGTATTTGGTTTTAAATATACTTAAGTATCACAAGTAAATGTAATTGCTCAAATATACTTAGGTATCAAAAGTAAAAGTATAAATCATTAAAAATTCCTTATATTAAGGCACCATTCTCTTGGATTTTAAATGTATGTGTAGCCAGGGTCACACTCCAACACTTAGACATCATTTACAAATGAAGTAGGTGTGTTAGTGAGTCCGTCAGATCAGAGGCAGTACGGATGACCAGGGGTTCTCTCTTGAAAAGTGCTTGAATTGAACCATTTTGAAAATATAATGAGTGCCAGGGGAAATGTAAAAAGTACATTATTTTCCTTGGGAATGTAGTGAAATAAAAGTAAAAGTTGAAAATATAAAAAAAAATATAAATATAAAATATAAATAGTAAAGTACATATAAAGTACAGATAACCCAAAAAAACGACTTAAGTAGTACTTTTACTTCACATCATTGGGCAAGCGAGAGAGGGCATAGAGAAGAGAGGGAGACAGGGAGACAGGGAGACAGAAAGAGGGGGAGAGAAGGAGAGAGGGAGACAGGGAGACAGAGAGAGGAGAGGAGGAGAGAGGAGAAGAAGAAGGAGTGGGAGAGAGAGCGAGTGAGACAGAGACTGAGAGACTGACACAGACAGAGGGAGAAAAAAAGACGACAAAGCGACCCAGGGCTGTCCAACCTCTGTCTCACACATGGGGAGAAACGGTGACAGGAAATTCCCCTTCGCAACAGCAGCAGCAGCTCCAGGGTGAAATGATATAGGAATGAAGAAATGCAAACCAGAGATCGAGTTATCCCTTATCATTCCAATCCCATGGCAGTCCCTCTCAGTGTCCCCCTCTCTCATATTCTCTCACTAAATACCAGGGTGAGCGCGCTTGATCCAGATATTGGGACAGTCAGTCACTTTTAGTCTACCTAAAGGGTGTTTCAATCAGTGGACTCATGTTCACACAAACAAAGTAATATTGACCATTGAAGGCCTAAGACAAGCTGGATCGCATCAAGTTTGTATATCCCCCATATGTGTGGATCTAAGAATGTTCTTATCTTTAATCTTGCCAGGCCCTGGACGGTATGTGGGATGAGTGTGTAAATCACGCAAGAGCTCTGTCTCTCTGTTTGTCTGTCTCTGACTTAGACAGAAAGGGACACAGTGTCTTCAGTAGCAGCACAACATTGTGCAGTGAGTCTCCCTTGGCTGTGAACCCTGGACAGATGATCCCAGGCTCACACACACACACACACACAACAGAGAGAGAGACGGGTATAATCGCCCCTGTCTCTCCTCAATCCTCTCTCCTCTAGTAATAAAAGTCATTCGTTCGGGAAACAATATCCTGCTGCCATAAAAAAAAACACCTCTCTCTGCATGAAGGAAGCGGCCATAAAATGAGTCTCACCACCTCTCTCCCGTGTGGAGTGTAGAGCAGACCTATAGACTTGTGCCCTATACCTCCAACCCTACACTTGTACACTCTTCCCCACACATTTAGCAGCATTGGAAAGTTTCAGGCGCGCAAACACCTAACCTCGGCTCTCACAATGGAATGAGAGAACTCCGTCCGGCAGAAATAAGTATAGGCATATTTGTGACGTAATAATTCTATTGATTCACAAAACAACATCACAAAACAAAAGAAACAGCAATAATACAGTTTGTGGTAACGACGGTTGCAATTCTAAGGCATGGCCTCAATGACCTGCAGTTCAGTTTGGAGACGGACCGAGAGCATTCCACCAAATCAATGGTAAATTGCTTCAAAGAAGATTCAGACACGGATTTTCTCCTCCAGTCGATCCAAGAAAACCAATGGGCAGAGCAAACTGTCCCCACTAGATTCCTAGTCACTCCAGTTCTGTTTCCATTGGTAATGGAAACACGTTGAGGAACCTTCATGCCTGGTTCTCTTTAGTACTGTTTCGTTAGTTCATCCTGGTTCTTGTCATGGAGAACCGGCGCTAAAGAATTGAAACCCTGTGGCCTTGAGGCGTAGGTGCAAAACATCCAATGAGTATAATCATCCTCTGGAGTTCATTAACACACTCCATATCAGAACTCATGGCATGTCCGTTTTCCAGCGTCTCCCTGTTGGGTTCAGGCTTTGTCGATTATAACAGCTTCAGTTCAACTTCATCCTGAGCAGAGCAACATTCAGTCATTGGGCCTCATATGTTCCTCTCATAAAATGGTCCCACACAGCCTATGCCAAGCAAGGAAGGCAACATAAGTTCACACACAAACATTAATATAGATTTTTTTCGTGTAAACAAAAAATGGTACACTGTGATACTAGCCTGGGCATTACTTAGTTGAAATGATAATGTGTTTCTGCTGTCTGAGATGTTCTTTGTTCCCGAGTAAGAGAGCAGGGGAGAACAGAACAGAACACCAGATGGGGTCCAGGACATTCAGATTTCCATGGCTGAAAGGGCTGCATCTAAACAGGCAGAGGAAAGACAGACAAATGACATGAGTCACCTCGTCTTCAACCTCTGACTTGGCATTTTGACAGGCAACAAAGGGAAAATAGATCCCAGATGACGGAAAAAGAAAAAGGAGAGAGAAGTGGGGGATAAACACATTCTGTGGGAGACTTTAGCCCGACGCAAATAGAAAAACAAACACCGAGTCTGAAATGAAAGGTTTGGTTGGGTGGATGTGTGTATATTGGACAAAGCTAAAGGGTGGATTTTCATTTTGCCATCCTGTGTCCTGGATATGTCCAGGAGAAACCTGGGGAAGGACTGTTAAGAAGGGCATGAAAGAGTGTGGCCTCGCCTGTATGAACGCTAACCAAGTAACCTGCTGACTAGAAACAGTCGGACTCTCTTGCGGAGGCCCATGCGTCCCAATGCATGAAGAGGATTACCAGTAAGTAACTAAGTGTCAGGCCTTAGTAGATGAAGTGGATCGTCTACCCATTGTACCAAAGGAAAGGTTTGCTTGGGTGGTTGGCGCGTAGTACACTGGGGAGTCAATGGGTGAATCCAGGTGCCACGCTGCGTCCTATTGGGTGGTTCCTTTCAGGAGCCTTGGCAGGTCATGTACCTATCTACTTGCAGACGTTGACCCACTCTGTGACTCTGCACTCCTCGCAGAGCACGTAGCAGCACCAGTGGAAGCGGCAGTGGCACCTCTCACTACGTGTCTGCTTCAGGATGTTGTGTCCCCTTCCGCAGCACAGGGACCCGCAGCTGTCCATGCTGTGGCTGGTCTTGTTGCAGATCCGGCCCCGAGTACCCAGAGAGTCCAGGGACGTCTCCCGGTCACAGAAGTCTGGCGACTTCTCAAAGTAGACCAGCTCACGTGACACACCGCTCCTCCGCCGTCCCCCATTGTTTGGGCTCCCCGCGCCCCCAGGCCCAGTAGGCCCTTCGGCGCCATTCCTGACCCCATTCGAGGCACCATTCCCGGCTGCGACCCGGGGGTTGAACACCCCGTTGTTCTTGTTCTGGGAGTTAATGAAGATGGCGGAGAGGAACTTGTCCCTGAGCAGAGACCCCAGCAGTCTGAACTCTGGGGACACGTACCAGCAGGTCTTGAACTGGCAGCTGCCTGACGTGCCGTGGCATGTACACTTCCTCTTCATGTTGTCAGTCACTAGCTGTGCAGGGGGAAACAATCATGTCACTATCCATACAAGTCTAGAGTGGCTTTGATTACAATGTAGTAGGGTAACAATTATAAATGTATTTAAAATGGTTCATACATGTAGCTTATAGATAGTTTATAAATCTGTTATAAACATTTATAGCTAATTGGTTCAATTTAATATCCAATTCCAAGAAAGTTAGAAAACTTGATGAATTCCATTGGTAAACCTTCAACAAATGAGAGCCTGACTCTTATCTGCAGTTATCATCTTGATACGAAATATACAAGACTCTGCTCACCTGCCGGCCAACCCTGTTGTTGTGGATCCTCATGCGGGCGTGGATATCCCTTGGGGAGCCCCGGGAGTCCAACCAATCCCTGGAGAATCTCTCCCCGAAGCGGGCGTCATGGCTACAGCCCCCCCACTCCCAGGTCTCCTGCAGGGGACTGAGGTCCTCTGGTAGGGGCTTGAGGAGGGAGGAGGGGTGGGTTGAACCAGAACGCAGGCTGGCTGGCACATCTCTGATCTCCTGGGGGTGTGCCCCTCCTCCACCACCTACTCCCATGCCCACTCTGGCTCCTCCCCTCTGGAGGGTCTGCAGCTGCAGCTGGGTGAGTTTGAGGCGAATCTTATCCTCGTCCAGGCGACGCTTGGCCTCGCAGCCGCAGCCCCGGAGCTTGCCTAGGCTGCAGGCGGAAGCCACGGAGTGGGCCACGCCCGCTGCCAGCAGGGACAGAGAGAAGGCACTCTCCCTGAAGCCTGGGGGACAAGGACAGACAGACACATCATAGTCAAGATGTCATCATGCTGGGTGTAATCTAAATACCACAGGAGAACTTCATTAACCTGTCATCATTCTTATTCTATAAGCATAACAATACATTTGTCTACTGTCCCCACCTGGAGCCTAGAGATTCTCCTGGCCAGGGTTTGTGGTCTGGAGTTTTTCCTGATCAAATCACCAAGTCACCAAAAAACTCCTGGCCCTATTCCCAACCTTTTTGCGCTGCACTCCTCTGTGTGTCTCTCACCTCTGTTGAGGATGGCACTCTGGTGGGGCAGCTTGCTGTGGCTCTCCAGAGCAGAACAGTTCCACCGCTGGTCTCTGAGCTGGTGCTGGCACTCGTGGATGGCCACCTGCATCATAGAATGAAATGCAACACTAGAATGGAAATTTGTATCCTGATAGCGTGACTGAAATGGTGGCCATCTTGGTCATCTTTCATTTAGAGCCTGATGAAATATGGTTAAATGTTGTTTTTAATAAAAAAGCTGTGAATTGTATACTATATCTCTATGACCTGGATGCCCTGCAGTGCAGAGGCCGTCACGTCGGGGCTTTGCACACACAGACGAATCTGACGCTTGCTCAGGCCCGCCAGCCGCAGGCAGACAGAGTTAGGGGTCAGAACCGGATCTCCTGCCACCTTCAGACCCAGGATGTCATTACACAACACACTGAGGAGGGGATACATATGTTGAGGAGGGAGGGAGAGATACAGAGGAGTTGGCCAAGGGTTCATCAATCAAGTCCTAGAGCAATATCTATCTGTGAAGGAGGCCCTGAAGTGCCTGGTCTGACCCTTCATCTAAGAGTGAAAGCGTCATGTAAGGAAATGAAGATTCAGAGAATAGTATTTGCTGAGACATATAACGCACAGCACTTAAGATATAGCTTAAGTTCAGGGAAAAGTTGTAAGGACATAGAATGTTGTTTACATCTCTAGGCTTACCATCGTATCTACAGTATTTATATTCCTTTACTATTTGTTTCAATTGAACAAATTACAGTAGGCCTAATGAGCAGTAGTGTCAAATCTTCTGGAGTAGAAACATGGATGGCATTGTTACTAAACCAACCATCTGTGCCAGTTGACAGCCTAATAATAATGTCCTTAATCATGCAGTCTTCCAATGGTTGGTTCTGATTAGCTTGTGTGTGTGTGTGTGTGTGTGTGTGTGTGTGTGTGTGTGTGTGTGTGTGTGTGTGTGTGTGTGTGTGTGTGTGTGTGTGTGTGTGTGTGTGTGTGTGTGTGTGTGTGTGTGTGTGTGTGTGTGTGTGTGTGTGTGTGTGTGTGTGTGTAATTACAGGTCAGAAACAAGGAAACATTTGAAATCGTGATGATAGAGGTAGTAGCAGCAGCAGCAATAGTCAGTTGGTGAGACAGAGCTGAACGGAAACATCAACGCATCGTAACATATGCACCAATTTCACTACAATACAACACTTGGATAAGACTCAAGGAGTAGCCAGACAGAATCTTCTTCCGATTGAAATGTTCGCTTTAATGATTTGTTTTCCCCAGGAATGCTCATCGAACATCAGTAGCCTACTCTCTCATCTTCTCACACCTTCTCCGGCTACTTACGTGATTGCAGGTGACATAAGTGTCGCTGCCAAAATCAGGACTTGGTCCCAACGGAGTTGATGTGATATCTCCATTTTGGTAAGCGTCTTTCTTGACGTGACATTAAAACACTGGTGTGGTAATCGATAAAACAAAGAAAAGAAGATGACTGGAGTAGATTATCGATGTGCCTCCAACAGAACGGGGAGTGAAAAAAGGGAGCAGGATAGTTTGGGGCGAACGTGAAGGGGAGGGGGAGAGAAAATAGGGAGTGGAGATGCCGCTGCAGGCGGTTGTTTTCAAAGTAGTGACCTTGTGAAAAAATAATCAACAGTTGACTAACAGTTATGTGAATTTTACCGATAGTCAATACGTGTTATCACACAGTATCCAAAGATATTACGCGCAGGTACCATTTTCCTTACCATCATCACCCTCGGCATCATCTCTTGTATGAACGCAGGTCGACTGTGAGAGGGATTTCTGATTGCACTGAACAGATCATGGAAAACGCATTAACATTTAACGTCACTGATAGGAATGTTTCCTGTTTTGTTGGATACTTTTGAAAGAAAACGAACATGCATTCAGGTGAAACCCAAGTGAAAAATCATTCTATATGTCCAGGAAATAAATTAATATAGAGTGCTGGGGGGGGGGGGGGGGGGGGGGGTTGGTTGGTTGCTGCTGCTGGTTCCAATGCAGGCCTACGACAGGGAGCTTGGGGCAGCAGCAGGCAGGCGCACGGCTCTCCTCTTGGCTCTCCAACAATACTTGGGTACACAGTCATCTGTTCCCCGTCTTCCTCCCCCCCGCTTCCCCCTTCCTCCCACCTCAATCAGCGCGTCTGTTCTTTATTATTGTGTTTGAAACAACTTCTTCACTCCGTAACAATCTGCTTCTTTTCAGAGGAAATAAAACGTTCCATACAGAAGGGAATAATGAGGATGTTTTATGGCATTTTCGATAAGTAGCCAACGTTTGAATGAAGCATTATATTTCTTCAAGTTTGAAGAAGTTATTGTTTATTGCCACAATTCATCCGTTTTCATTTTCTTTGATAAACTGTTATTGTCACAATGCATACAGTTTCGTCGAAAAAGGTATTGCACAATAGCCTACCACCATTGTTTTCTCCCTGCCCTTTTAAGATTGGCATCTTGCCTTTAACAAGTATGTGCCAGACATGGGTATTTTTCCCATGCATCCTTTGGAGACTGTAGCTTTAGATACTACTGAGGACTTGATAAAGTTCTCACCCAGCAGGTTTCGAATGGTTGATATGACGAGACCATGCAAGGCTATCCCGACCACAGGTTAAAATGAATAAAGACAGGCCTATACTCTTAGGGGGGAAAAGGGTTTCGAAAGGGTTGTTCGGCTGTCCCCATAGATAGGAGAACCCTTTTTGGTTCCCCGTAGAAACCTTTTTGGTTCCAAGCAAAACCCTCTGTAGAAATGGTTCAACATCGAACCCAAAAGTGTTCTACCTGGTTCTCCTATAGGGACAGCCGAATAACCCCTTTAGGTTCTAGATAGCACGTTTTTTTTCTGAGTGTATATTCTATCATGCGCAAAAGGAGTTATTTTGCATGTGCCTATTGTAAAAATAGTAATTTTATCAACAGGTGCGTTCATATAAAGTATCAATTCCCGTTAATCCCTGTTCTCCTTCAAAGAACAAGGAATTATAACATGGAAACGCGTGATGTAATTTCATAAAATTGAGTTAAAATCCCCCTTAAACGCCGCCGGTTCGCATAGTGACACCAATTCATCATTTAATCTTCTATTCCCTAAGCTCCGGCAATGAAAAGTGCATTAGCATTCTAGCTTGGCGTGTATATCTAAGTGGCTTAAAAAGTGATTTGAAGTTGATTTGTATATAAAAGGCGTCCCTTTATCCGGATTGGGGGCTCTAATCTTCTCGGTGTTGCATGAGTGCCCCAGGAAGCCCGTTTGAGCTGCAACTTTAAGAAGCGGGAGTATAATCGACGTAGGATAGCACTCATTAAAACCGCTGGACAAAAGGTCACTTCCTTCTGCTATCATGTCTTTAAACCATGAGAGAGAGAGAAAGATCATTAATTATTAGATGCCATAATTCCATTGCAGATGATGTAGGTTTAGGCTGATCCTATACCTAAACAAAAAACTCCACTCCAATCATATTGAGAAACAAATATAGACTAAGAACATCAAGTAGTCTGATTTCAATTAATTGTATGTCTGGGTTTATGTGGTGATGGGATGGGAGAAAAATCGATAGTTACATATCGGGATATGATTTTTGACCCTATTTCATATATTTATTTTTTTACAACATCCCGATATTATTTTTGCGTTAGTTGGCTGTGCCTACACCTGCACCAAAACTCCAGTATTTGTACTTTATAGGTTATGTTCATTTGTTTTCAGCACTTTTATTTCCATGACTGACCAAAACTTTTTTGTTTTCTCATGGCTATCTCTTGTCCTCTGCAGCATACATATTGTGAGCAATATGTTTGGAACATTGAATCGCAATACCTATACAATCGTGAGAATTACAATGCATATCATATTGCACCAAAGTATCGTGATAATATCGTATCGTGAGTTCCTTGGTAATTCCCAGCCCTAGGTCTATGGGGGATATTTGTTCATACTCCACAGTCTGTGGATGATGAGTTGAAGACGGCGCAGTGTGGCTGCTGCTCTGATCACCAGCCATAAGTTGAGGGAGGTCTGCACTCTAGATGTTTGGGGAATTAATTTACGTCTAATTCCCTAGCTTTTCTTTTTGGGTGACATTTATCAAACCTAAATCATTCCAAATATGATTCATCATCTCAAATGTGAATAATTAAACTGATGACAGCATCCTCTCTAAACTAAACCCTCTTCCCAATATGATGAATCATCATGATTCATCAACTTGGGTCTCATTCATTAATCATGTGAATATACGAATATATCATGTAGGCCATTCTTTTTGATGTGTGTGTGTGTGTGTGTGCGTGCGTGTGTGCGCGCGCGTGCGTGTGCGCAAAGTTCGGTAAGAGTGAGACAGTCTCCCAAAATATGTTTTATATTTTAATTGGGCACAAAATGTAGGTCTCTATGTTGGCATGATTTAATAACATAAAAATAAGACAAATATATGGTTAAAGCTAATGGAATGAAGAGGTAGAGAAATGGTTCAAGCCACTAAAAACATCTTGAGAATGTATACGACAGAGTTTGATAAAGGAGGAGGAGACGCGGTTAAGGGAGTAATCCTACCAGCGGGTAAAAAAGGCAGTTTAGATGGCTCATATTCCGCTGTAACTGTACTGTACGGTAACACCGACCAGCCTCTTGCATACAGAAAGCCGGAGAACACCACACTGTGCGCACTCACAGTCACAGCAAATCTCCACACACAGACACACACATCTCAGTGTTTTGACTTGAGAGGGACCTCATTCAGGAAGACAAACTGGATGTGGAAGACAGAGCATGAGTCAGCATTCATTTCCCTCGTTTCCAAGGAATCGATGGATTCTTTGATTACCGTGAGATTCCGTTAGTAATATGTGCAATTTACACTGGTGGATTGCACTGGCAATTTTTTTACAAATATTTTCCTTTCTCATCTGTTCTGTCCGGTGTTGTTTTCTTTATTCATTGTGCCCTATGAAGAGAATTAACTATCCCTCCTTCCAATCCTATTGAAAAGGGGGGCAGAAAAAAAAACAGAGGGAGATGAGAGCAGCAAATCCCTTTTTCATTCCTCTTGTAGTGTTCAATAAGAGAAGAATGTGTCGCCTATCACTCACGGAGGGGATCAAGTCTTACGGACTGTCCCACGCGCTCAATGCGCTGCTGTGCAGAGCAGAGATAGACAGAGAGAGCACGTGAAGAGAACAGCAGCAGCGTCCAGCAGCCTAGACTGAAAAGCCACTACATAGGAGGACTCATTTAGCAACCTGTTTCCTCTGTCTGACAGTCTCCTCGCCAGATTAATTTCAGGCAATTGCTATAAGACAGGCTCCTCGTTGCTTTTTCACCTCTAAAGTCCCTCTCTTTGGAATGTGGTGTGGTGAGTAGGAATTTGAAGCGTTAGGCTACCTGCTCTAATTTGATAACCTGCGTTGGAGAATGACAGGCTATCGGAGAGATGAATAACCCCGGTAGCCTAACTTTTATCATGGGAGTGACTCCTGTAACACGAGAGATCGCAATCGAATTATTTATTGTAAAAATAACTGCCCTGTTTTCATTATCGTTTTATTTATGGGCCATGGGGTGAACACATGCGAATTCCATCTGCTAGATTTATTTGTGCCTAAAAATAGGATTGTTATCATAATTAGAACCAGGTATAAAAAGTGCCTGGAATTCAGATGTGGAACTTTGACATTTGCCTGCTCTCTCTTCACATTGTAATTGAAGACACAATGAGGATCCTCGCTCTGCTTCTGGGGGTGAAAGCCGCGTGCATCCTGCTGGTTTCCTCGCTCTCAGGCACGGGAGCAGTCAACAATAGCGGCCGGTGGTGGTGAGTAGTTGACTTTATGTGTGATGTAGTCATTCAATTAAATGCGCCTCCTGAGGACCTGTGCTCATTTCGACGGAGGGTGCAGCAAAGGAGCCAGTTAAGTGGTACATTGGTTTATTGCCTGGAAGATGCTGTGCTCTTCTCCAACTGAATTAACACTAAAGCAAAATTGATGGACCTGTTATGCTCGAAATAATCATGTGTTATTGTTGGCACCCGATTCATCATTTCAGTTCGTTTCTGGTAGAAAACCAAGCAGCAACCACAAGCCATTAATATTTGAAGGTATTTGGATATCACTTCCCAATTAGAGCGAGCAACTAATTAAATAGATCTAGCCGGTTTTCAATCGAAATGAATAAGGCCCACTTTCTCCATTGATTTGATGCAAAGGGAAGTATTGTGTTTCAATATGATAACGATTTCGTTTATTTGGGGATCGGTTGCAGCCCATATTTCTTCAAGTCTGTCTCTCTCTCCGTCTCTATTTCTGTCTCCCTCTCTGTCTCTTTCTCCGTCTCTCTTTCTGTCTCCCTCTCTGTCTCTCCCCCCCAGTCATTTTGACAGTGTGGCTTGAACGCGAGACAACATTTTTCTGTCCAATGTGGGATCAATTAAAAATGGATGTAATTGATGGCAAAGAGCAGTTCCATTCAATGTCGTATTCTCAACATTCCACTCTATATAGGATACACTGTAGGATGGCAATGTCTGCGTACATTTGTTATGAACAATCAAACCAAAATGTGAAAATAGTTTTTCTTACAATAG
This sequence comes from Oncorhynchus mykiss, assembly GCF_013265735.2. NCBI lineage: Eukaryota > Metazoa > Chordata > Actinopteri > Salmoniformes > Salmonidae > Oncorhynchus > Oncorhynchus mykiss. Next base: position 40,871,429 of record NC_048580.1, on the reverse strand, counting down.
CTTATGTGGACAAATACAAATTAATTAGGCTTATGTCCACTGAATAATATGCATTCTGTCAAATTAAATACATATAATCCCGACACTGCAAAGATAAGTTGCATAAATAATATTTAAATTAATAATGAAAATGATAACGCAAACCTCAATATAATTAGGTAGCCTAGTGGTTAGAGCGTTGGGCCAGTAACCGTGGTTGCTAGATCGAATCCCAGAGCTGACAAGGTAAAAATCTGTCGTTCTGCCCCTGAACACGGCAGTTAACCCACTGTTCCTGGGCCTTCATTGTAAAAAAATATTTGTTCTTAATTCTTAACTGACTTGCCTAGTTAAATAAACTAGTAACCGGAAGGTTGCGAGTTCAAACCCCCGAGCTGACAAGGTACAAATCTGTCGTTCTGCCCCTGAACAGGCAGTTAACCCACTGTTCCCAGGCCGTCATTGAAAATAAGAATTTGTTCTTAACTGACTTGCCTGGTTAAATAAAGGTAAAATAAAATAAAAAAAAAATGTTGCATTTTGGACAGCCTTGCAAAGTCAGTGGGGTAGGCTATTTGTTTGATATCTAAACCAACCCTTATCACTACAATATGCCAAGAAAATAAATAAGGAAAATACAAAACGAGAGAGAAGAAAATTGGATTGCAATATTTATCCGAAGATGGGATCATAACGCTCCATAGACTGGACCGACCGCGCACTACCGTCTGGCACCGATCAGTCAATTAATAACGATGAGTCTTTCTGATTGCTAACGGTTTGCAGGAGACACCAATTAGGAACGTAACTGAAAACATACATATAGTCGATGACAATGCAACATGGCAGTCATGGAAGTCAATAATGGCAGCCATAATCACTTTCGATTAAGTAGATTGTAGATATATTAAAGTTGCTTGTTATTTCTTGTGACTGATACTCAAATTCCAATGAAACTGTTTACATTATCCAATTCTTATACATTATCCAATTCTTATCAGAATCCTATATGAATAAATACATGTGAACCTAATTAATTGTTTTAAAGTCAATAGATATCATTAAAGAACCAATGTGTGAGCTTCTCTCTAACCAACTGATTCCACCCTGTCTCCTCGTCCTGTCTGCTAGGGGGATTGTGAATGTGGCCTCCTCTGCCAACCTCCTCACCAACTCCAAGAACGTCCAGTTGGTCCTGGACCCTAGCTTAGCCCTGCTGAGCCGTCGCCAGCGCCGCCTCATCCGCCAGAACCCGGGGATCCTCCACGCTATCGCAGCCGGCCTGCATACTGCCATCCAGGAGTGCAAATGGCAGTTCAGGAACCGCCGCTGGGACTGCCCGACCACCCACAGCCCGGCAATATTTGGCAAAATTGTCAACCGTGGTGAGTTGTCTGTTGTCCCTCCTGGCCTCCTCACTAAGGCAACCGGTAGACATTTTTTGGCGCAGAATGTCGCGGAATCGTGTTGTTTCTCATAGACCCCTTTGACAGATAGAAGCCCATCTTTACATATCTTGAGGTTCTGACATTTAAATCACAATTCAGACCCGATTGCGCACAGTTGCATTACTATAGACTGCCAAAAAAGGTTGTATAGGCTAAAGAGAATTTCTGCTGTTGATGTGTCAGGTTGCCGAGAGACAGCGTTTGTGTTTGCGATCACGAGTGCGGGGGTGACCCATGCGGTGGCCCGCTCCTGCTCTGAGGGGGCCATTGAGTCGTGCACCTGTGACTACCGTCGCCGGGGGCCTGGGGGCCCTGACTGGCACTGGGGCGGCTGCAGCGACAACGTGGACTTTGGCCGGATGTTCAGCCGGGAGTTTGTGGACTCCAGCGAGAGAGGAAGGGATCTCCGATACCTCAACAACCTACACAACAACGAGGCAGGGAGAATGGTGAGGGAGCCGTTGGTTCATAGATCGCTGTTTCATGATGTACTGCATGTTCATTCCTTTTCAGTGATCCTCCTGTATCAACCCATTATTCTGAATTCCAGTCATGTTTTCCTTCACATTTCTTCTCTTCACATTCTTCACAGTTTTTCAAAATGTTCTTAGCTATTCACATCATCCATGCTAATCCCCTGTCTTCTCTCTCCCCTGTGTCTTCACTCTCTCCCCCGTGTCTTCTCTCTCCCCTGTGTCTTCTCTCTCTCCACCGTGTCTTCTCTCTCTCCCCTGTGTCTTCTCTCTCCCCTGTCTTCTCTCTCTCCCACGTGTCTTCTCTCTCTCCCCCGTGTCTTCTCTCTCCCCGTGTCTTCTCTCTCTCCCCCGTGTCTTCTCTCTCTCCCCGTGTCTTCTCTCTCCCCCCGTGTCTTCTCTCTCTCCCCCGTGTCTTCTCTCTCTCCCCCGTGTCTTCTCTCTCTCCCCGTGTCTTCTCTCTCTCCCCCGTGTCTTCTCCCTCTCTCCCCGTGTCTTCTCTCTCTCCCCCGTGTCTTCTCTCTCTCCCCTGTGTCTTCTCTCTCTCCCCCGTGTCTTCTCTCTCTCCCCTGTGTCTTCTCTCTCTCCCCGTGTCTTCTCTCTCACCCCGTGTCTTCTCTCTCACCCCGTGTCTTCTCTCTCACCCCCGTGTCTTCTCTCTCTCCCCCGTGTCTTCTCTCTCTCCCCCGTGTCTTCTCTCTCTCCCCCGTGTCTTCTCTCTCTCCCCTGTGTCTTCTCTCTCTCCCCCGTGTCTTCTCTCTCTCCCCTGTGTCTTCTCTCTCCAGACAGTGTCGTCAGAGATGCGACAGGAGTGTAAATGCCATGGCATGTCAGGGTCATGCGTCGTGCGTACCTGCTGGATGCGTCTACCCAGCTTCCGCGCCGTGGGGGACTTCCTGAAGGACCGCTTTGACGGAGCCTCCCGGGTCGTCTACGCCAACAAGGGCTCCAACCGCGCCTCTCACCGTGCCGACCCACGCCATCTCGAACCCGAGAACCCCGCCCACAAACCCCCATCGTCCAGAGACCTGGTCTACTTCGAGAAGTCGCCCAACTTCTGCTCCTACAACGGCAAGACGGGTACCCACGGTACCTCTGGGAGGAACTGTAACAGCTCGTCTCCGGCGCTGGACGGGTGTGAGCTCCTGTGTTGCGGTAGAGGGTTCAAGACCCAGACGGAGAAGGTCACTGAGAGGTGTCACTGTACGTTCCACTGGTGCTGCCATGTCAGCTGCCTCAACTGCACCAGCACACAGACGTTACACCAGTGCCTCTGATCGGGGGTGAACCAGGAGGACAGGGATGGGGAGGTGAAGATGAGCTGGTTCTTTGGGCAGGTGGTGTGTAGATAGAGGAGTAGGGTCCTGTGGGTTGGCGTGGTAGATAAGGGAAGGGCTAACTCTATAAAGGGGAAATTGGAGGGTGAAAGAAAAGTGAATACCGGGAGTACTAGATTTGAATCAATGTTTCTGAGGAAGAGGGAAGAGAGAAAAGCACAACTATGACTACAGGGTGTAGAAAGAGGGCGGGTGTGTTGTGTGTGAACATGTGTGCTTACGTGTGCTTGCTACTGACACTGTGGTAACGTGAGAGTATGTAAGTGTGCTTACTGGGTATTTAAAATGTTGTAGCTATCCAACCACGTAGAACGGAATGGAAACCAATCCTCTCTATGGCTTCCCAGCACGAGTAACAAGACCAGAGGCAGCTTAGGTAAAAGGAAGTAGTTAAAACAGGAAATAGAATTGTGGCAAGGAATAAGCAAACAAAATTAGTCAGAGAGACGCTGGTATTGAAGGCTTTTGCCCTCTCGGACCTTACAAGATACAGTTAGTCTCTCTGTTCTCTCCACCTCTTCCCTCTACAGCAAGAGATAGGAGTGTGGGTAGTGGAGAGAGGAGTGATGGGAGAGGAGGAGAGAGAAGCGAGGGGAGATGTGAGGAGGGGACAGTTACCGGACAATGTCAGACAGATGTCTCTGTGGCGGGAAAAACACAAGCGTGGTCTCTCATAAACCCGGTGAAGAACTTTAACAAGAGGGTGGTTATTTTAAACATCACAGTTTGCTATGTACTTAGGTCCTGGACGCAAACCAAGCCGTTATGGTTCCCTGTCGAACTCACCACACATGCCCTCTTTGTTCAGATTGCTCTGGAATCTGCTGCACCTCGACCCGGAGTTACCACAGTGATTTACTGCGCCACGATAACTGACGTTAAATGACTGGACGTTGTAGGATAACAGAAAAGCATTAGACAAAATGTTATATCAACCTGGAATAAAATCGTAATATGTATGAATAGTTTTAATGTAGTATCAATACACTGAATATTGGAGAGTATAACTAGATGTATGTTTTAGTGTAGGATATAGGGGCACTGCAAGAGAACTGGGGTGACCTG